>NW_010418040.1:2383-36337 GCF_000710305.1 Buceros rhinoceros silvestris | reverse complement strand
TGGGGGTGAATGTTTAAAACCTTAAACTTTGTTTACTTTTGTTCTGATGAGCACATCTGTTTATTTCCTGGTCTAGTTTCAGTAAGTCTCAGTAATGACACAATCACTTAATCAGTGAGGGTAATTAACTAATTGCAACTTAGATATGGCCTTTTAGATTCAATGTTCTTGCATTTATTTTTTAAAAATTATGTTGATAGGGGTGTGTTTGGCTTTCGAAAAGTGCATGGAACAAATAAGATCCGCAGCACTAGGAAAAATAATTGAGCTGAATAATAACTTAATGCTAAGGTAGCTTTACTATTCTGCTTATACAGCCAGAATTCTTAGACATCTAATCAAAATATTGCCTGTAAACACATATCAGGACATATATGAGACAATGACACTTTTAAGTAACAGCTGTATAGTTTGTTTCATCATTACCTCATATATTCAACTTTCAGAAAACAAATAGCTTGTACCAGTTTTTAAATTGCTATCTTGTAATTTTAAAACTGCTGTCTGCCTGTGGTCAGATTCTGCTGTGGAAAATGTTCTGTTCATTTCCTTGATTAAAGCTCTTCCCCTACTTCACTCTCCCTTTGTATTGTGCTTTGTTTTCATTACTTTTTCCAAGAGAATATGGATGTTTTTAATGGTTCATAGGTAAAAATCCTTCCACAGACAATGAGTGAGAACAAGAGGAAGAAGGATTTCTACTTTTGTAATCTTTTTTTTCCTCTGTGACAAAGAATGTCTGCCACTTGTAATGTAATGAAACTGAGGCTGAGTTATAATGATGAGTCCTGTCTCTAATAAAATGGGCTATAAGACAGCTGTTCTAGGTGTCTAAAAAAATTCTGAGAGTTAGTGTACATGTGCGAGGTGGTGAGGGAAATAAATTTGAGCTCCCTTGTTCCTTGGTTTTTATGAATTTCCCGTCCCAACTTTGAGCCTTGTAAAATGGGTATATTTTTATTGACCTCAATTTCCTTCTGAAGTTTTTGATTTCCATCAAGCGAAAGGAATAGACATTGACGAGGAAGTTGTTTTCTTCTTTTAATGCTCTAGTCCTCTGAGCATCAAACCTCTTCTCTTCTGCCTGCATGAAAATTTCATTGATGCAATGAGGTTTGTAAATTCCAAGTTTGACCATTTTACTTTAATTGGTAACTTTAGCAGTTTAGTGTATGGATCATCATTCATTTGGATGCTGTCATTATTATTCTTCCCATACTCCCTCCCTTCTAATCACTCTTAAGCTTGCACAAGAAGGCTGAATATCATGTCAAATATTAAGTAGGCCCTTCTTTCATGAAGTATTACAAAGTTCTTAGCTGAAAAGGGCTGGGAATTCATCCCTCCAAACTTGTGGGTACCACTGAATGATTTTATCTGGTTTCACTGAAAAACTAGTCGTTAGTACACTGGAAAAGACAAACTGTAAGGCTGGCCATCAGCAACCCTTTTCCTTTTTCATTCTCTTCAATTTACACGCTCTCCACAGGGGAGAGAGCTGGGAGGAGAGCTGCTGTACGAGTTGGTTCCAGACCCTAAGCTGTAGGTTAGGGATCATTTGTTATGATCGTTTGTTTGCTCATTTGTTAGCTCCCTCAGGATCTGCCTAGTGACCTCGTACTCATCTGAGCTCCTAAGAAGCCTGGTGGTCATAAGGACCATGTGCAGATTGTCATACACTAGTCTTACTTCCTCATGTGTGGAAGAGCTGGGATAAGAGAGAAATTACAAGTGCACATCCATCTTGTTGGCTTTCTACCACTGCAATAGCTCGTACAAGTCATTATAGGGTGTCCTGGTTTGAGCTAAAACTTCCTTGTTTTGGGAAATGGACAAATAGAATTATTCCATCCAAATACGATAATTCTGCATTTAATTGGTTAAGAGAGTCAGGTGGAACATTACGTTGGAAGCATTTAAAAGCAGCAGGCCAGAGGGGTGTTCTTTCTCTCGGGCTTCCGGACTGCTACACGAAGGTGACCTGCCGCGGACCTATTGGCAGATGTCCAGGCCTGACCAGACCGAGACCTGAGGGCCTGCATCGGATCGCAGACTCTGAACTGTTCTGCCGTGGGTCCTGTCTCGTCTGAATAGGGTGAGAATATCCAGACTTCAACTCACTTTTCTGCCGCGAGCTCTCCTGAGTTTCTCCGCAGTTTTCCCTGCTGTGAGCGGGGGGTTCCCCTGCTCCATTCCGCCGCGAAGCAGCCTGCAGCTGCGAGAGAACTTTCCGCTGTGGGCTGGGAGCAGCTCCCGAGACCAGGCACTGCTGTTGGCTGCCTGCTGAAGAAAACAGAACTGCCCGGAGCACTGACCCTGAATAGAACAGACTGCTGCAGAACTCTGGGTATCTAAGTTCTCTCTTCTTCGGTTTCTTTCCTTTTTCTCGGTTTGTGCCTATATATATATATTAGTGTATAGTTGTATGGTTCTATTGTTTATTAAAAGTTTGTTTCAGTTTTCCGAATGCAGACAGAGGTGTGAATTTCTTTTGTCCCCTTTAAACCCCTTCTGTCTCTAGCCAGACAGAAGAGAACCATTAAGGGATTCAAGGGATTATCTGCCTCGGCCCTTCGACCCCTAACAATAGGGCTATGAGTAGAAAAAGGAACGTATATTCAAAAATGAATCTTGAAGACCTGGTTTTATTTGTCTAAGCAAGTGTACTGAGTCACCAAGTCACAAAAAGGAATGCTTAGGAAAGACCTCTTGTAACTACTGACATCATCTACTTTATAGTAATTTCGATTGTTTGAGAAGAGGGAGCGACCTCTGTAATCTAGACTTTCTCTTTTTAATGAAGTGAACACCTCTGATGTGAAGTGTCAGGAGTGAATTTGAGATGAACTGACTTGAGTGACAACATGCTGCTAGACACAACTGGTATACACCCTAAGAACCGAGAGCAGTCTTCTGTAATATGGATAGGGTTCTAAAAAAAAAACCTGGGAATGCAGTGAAAACATCCTATTTCTTGAACATCAAAGGATAGTGAACTTTTTCTGTTTAAAGATAACTGAATAAAGTAGCAGATATTAAGCTGAACAAAAAAAATCTACACTAGTATGTAGTGCCAAATAGTATTGTCAAAAAAGAGTATTGGAATAAAATGAGCATATTTTATTCTCCAACAGTTTGCTGCTTGAGGTTTTTCTGAGCCAGAGGATGGCGTGTATCTGTTTATCTGATTTTTTTCTTTCATTAATTTGTTTTTTGAATGTAATTATGCAGTTTGGAATAGAACTATATACTTTGAAGTTTTGCCTGGCAAGCAGGGAAATTTATCATTCAAAACAGAATAGCAGGCATCTACAAAATTTTAAAGGTACATTAACTCTGCAAAAGAAAATAATTTTTCAGTACTCTGTTACGGGTATTAGTACCAATAAAACACCTGATAGTAGTAAATGGTGTATGTGAGATAATTAGATGTCCAAAAGACATTCTGTAAACTTTTTTTACTTCCAAAGGTTCTTCATCTCCTTGTTCATTCCAACAAAGTACAGGTTATGAGGGGGGTGGGATTGGGCAGTAATATATGCAGATGAGAGAAATTTTTCTATTGGTTGAATTAGTACAATTGGGCACTAGAGGTGTTAAAATAAGCCAAAGGAATTAGACTGTAAAAGTAGACTACGAGGGCCACTCCAAAAGTAACACCTCCTATTTTATTGCATTGGCCCATGCCATCAGAGGTGGGTGTTGGTGCTACGGCAGCAGAGGTTGAACCTTCCCACCAATATTCTGTTGAATTTTGTTGCCATGTGACAGCAGAAGAACAGTCTAACAAATTGGCATCAGACATCGGAGTGCATGTGAAGCAAAGGAGTGAATTCGTCCATGTGGACAAAATGGCGCCACTGACCTTCACTGACGCTGCTGAACGTTTACGGACACCAAGCAATGGGTGTCAGCACAGTGAGGTGGTTGGTGGCACATTCCAGCAGTGGTGACAGTGATGGTAGGTCCCCTACACTGGTGCAGATTTTTAAACAAGCAGGCTGTTGTTCATCACTGGCCAAAATGCACAGTTCATGGTGGGAACTGTGTCAAAAAACAGCGTTTTGTAGCTGAGAATTTGTTCTATCACACAGTGTTATTGTGCTCTTTGTATCTGTTGTAGTTTCCATGGAAATATATAGAGGCATTACTTTCAGCACAACCTACGTATATTTTATTAGCTCTCCATAAAGGGCATTCAATAATTTTATGAGAGGCAAGTTCCTACCTTCAGTAGTCAATTTGTAGAGGAAGAATTTCTCAACTACTCCAGTTACTCAGCAAAGTAGCACAACATTTCCCCTACTGCATGATGGTTATCATATGACCAGCACTAAGTGACTGTTCTTTGCTAGGTTGCTTATTATCATCATTTTTTCCTCTCTACCTAATGTGACTTAACTGGTATTTGAGGGATTCTGCTGAAGACTGAGATCAAGCGCAGGAATTACGCAGCATTCCAAGGAAAAGGATTGTACTTCCCAATTGCACAAAAGACTGCTTGAGCTAAAAGGTTCTGCCTTTGTGGAAAGCTGTCTGGTATGTGTGGTGACTCGAGACTGAAAAACAATCCAGTGAAAGGCAACCTGTGCACAGAGGATCATTGTGTGCAATGTAACTCTTCATGTCCTTGAAGTTACTCTTACCTACCTTTCCATGATAGACCAAAGTAACTGTAGCTTGATGTTCAGGAACTTGGATATCATCTGAACAAAAATGTGTATACATTGGAGGATGGGGGGTTTTTTATGATCACCGGATTTATTACGTAATGTTCATGCTGATGAAGGATGATTTGATCTCTTCACATTGATCAACTGGAAAAGTACCTTTTTTTTTTTTGTACTACAGCTCAGGAGGATCCTCAAGGTGTGTAAGTTCTACAGGTAGTCAGTGATATCACCTTTGCTACACTTTAATTTATGGAGGTTTTTTGGAAAAGACAAAAATTTCTTGCCTGGGATTTGCATTCTTTAAAGAAGTTTGTCTTGCTAGTCAAAAAAGGAAGAGACCTTCTTCGAATTTTATATTTGTCCATATCATATCTACTGTAACACCACGCAGTAAATACCTTCTAAGAATAATGACTTCTCTATAAGGTATGAACTATTCACACTTTGGATTTGATCCAGCATAAATCCCTTTCTTCCTGTGCTTTTCCATAAAGACCTCTTTCTAGAGATGAACTCTTCTTCCTTTCAGAGAAGTAATAGCTGGGTGTTTCCAAGAGATGGTTTTGTGGCAAAGATCACAGTCTTATTTACTCTGAGTCCTGCCCTATGGGAACACAGCAGTAAGTTACCAAGGCTTTTAGTTGCAGGGAAGCATTTCATGGGAAAGGCAAAATTTCTGTGTAAGGTTGTAAAACTTGCAGATGTGGGTGACGAGATGCTACTAGCAACAGGGACTGCAGGGTGGCCTCTGTGAGGAGAGTCTGGGGCTGCTCTGTGCCAAACATAGCTGATTGCAGCCAGGTCCACTTGACCCACTGCAGTGCATGACTATGCCCCACAGCCAAAGTGGTGGTGCCTTAAGGAAAACGTATTTAAGAGAGGAGAGAACGCTCCCAAGAGAGGAGGGAATAGCTAGCCAAGCTACTGACATACTTGCAGTATGTAACCTTGGTAAAAACATAGTTTAGATGCACTTCCCTACTGTATGCATGGGGTTGATTTACATGAAGAGGAGCTCTTCCAGTAAGGAATGTTGTGGAGAAGAACATGAATAGGAGACAACTCAATTAGAAATATTTATTCTGTCGTCTTAGTTTGCTTTTAAGAGTACTGCTTTTTCTTTTTGTGGTCTTGTCAATATCCTTAAATGCTTTTCTTTTTCACAAAATAAACTTCAGAAATAGGATTCATGACTTTAACTAGTAGAGTATCCAGTCCTGAATATCTCCAGTATCTGATTACTTTCATTAGTAAAAAAAAAAATCTTATGGCTAAGCTTATAAAACTCTGACATTTGACTTGCAGGAGTGTATATGACTTTATAATCTCAAGCAGGCTAATGCCACCAGGCTGGAAAAATCCAGACTTAATGACTTAACTGGGAAATTGTTGATACACTGAGGTTATACAATTGTGCGTATACTACTCTTTTGTAATGGTTTGATTTTACATACTTGCACAGGATTAGCAAAGACTAATGCTTGATTTATGGTTTGTAAACTACGTGGAGATTCATATGGGGTGAATAAATGCATAATTTGGGGACTCCTTTTTAAAGGTCCACTTAAAATTGTTTTGAGTCATCACTCATACAGTAGAAGTTGTTACTGCTTTTCTTTGTAAGATTAGGTGTTACAAATAGTCCTCCAAGTTCTGTTGTGTAAATGTTTTGTCCTGGGACGTTAATATCCCGATATCTACTCTTTTTATGATTAAAGAGTTTGAGGTAGTCAGGACTGCTGCAAATTGAGTTTAATGTTTTCATGGTCATTTTTTTTACAAAACCTAAATATAAAGGAAAAAAGAGGAAACTTGAAATTGTTTGGAAGGTAGTAACTCAATCATTTATACATCCTTATAATTTAAAACTATCATCAATTACCACTTTAATCAACCTGGGTAGAGCGGGGGGGAAAAGCAATGTAAGTACTGCTCATTTCAGTGATTTGGCATCATCTTTATTGAAAGGATCAGTTAAAGAATTATTCCAAATTAATTTATTTTTCCAAATCACATAATTACAATTAATCTTTCTGTATTATTTATTTCTTTTCCTTTATTATCCTTTAAGCATCATCAATATCTGTTTGAAATTTTCTGGCTTGTTCAAGAAAAATTAATAACTTTCTAATGTGTTCTCAAAACAAAATTATTACATCCTAATGATGAAAGCAGTTGTGATGTAGCTTTTCAAAATGCCATGAATGTTTTGAAATGTACTTAATCATAGATATTTAAGATGTTCCATTATGCTGAACACTTTGAAGTGTGCTAAGAAATGTCAGTATATAGTTAAATTGCACATTAGAAACATAGAATTCTTGTTAGGGATCTGTCAAACACAACTCCATTTTAAATGTTTAGGTAATAGTCCAACCATAGCTGCAGCTTGATAATAGGCTCAGATCATCTGGGATCTTCTAGCAGGTTTGTGGTGTAAGGAGGTTACTTGCGTCCAGCTGCCAAAGATGTTTTTACTGTATGTTATTTTAACAGTTTTGTCTGCGTTTTAAAGGGGCAGATTGCCCCCAAGAAGGAAAGGCTAGTGCTATGTCTGTGCTGCCTTATGGAGCTGGCTGAGTGTAAAAATAAAACAAAAATCAAACAAAGAAAACCCACAAAAAAACCCCAAAACAAACAAACAAAAAACAAACCCAAAAAACCCAACACACTGAACAGTCTAAAATTATGTTACAGCCTCTGGAGATACCCTGAACATCTTGGCTTTCTTGAAGGGCTTTTGTCTCCCTGTGGTTGATCTCTTACATTGTCACTAATGAGCAAAAAAAATAGTCTGCTATTTGGATTGGTTTAGTGTAACTGGAGTAGAGATGTCTCTGTCATCCTTACAGAGTTAGTTCTTGTCTGGTGAATGAATGAGAAGTTTATAATGCTACTCTTGCACGTATTTTTAAATACCTTTTTAAAGAGCAAAGAAAACCTGCAAAAAACAGCCTACTGCTGTCATCAAAAATAGTTCCCTATGCAATGAAATGGTTGCAAAGCTGGCCCTCGGCACTATTCTCTGCCCTCGGCCCCTCCTGAAATTAGCATGGAAGGGATGAGGAGGTGCATCCTCTTGGGCAGATTCTGCTGAGCTTACTCAAGTGTGGCTTTCCAACTTCCTTTATCCTCGCACCCTTCAGAACAGCATAGCCTGTGTTTAGAAGGTCTGCAAATGGACAAACCATAGTTCTGTGGTTCTTTGTGAAGTGATAGAAGCAATACAAAATCAGCTTGTACCTCTCCATCTTTTGTGAAACAGTTCTTAAAGAAATAGCATCTGCTTATGCTGAATAGGGAAAAATGGGTAGAGCGTCTCTTAAAATAACGCTAAGTGGAAGCTTCTTCTGAAGTTAGGGTGGGAGAGCTGTCTGACAAAAGGGGGGAAAAAAGTGTTTCTGTTGGAAAGAATTAACCTGTGAAATATTTGTTTATTTGTAGGTGCTGCAAAATTCAGTACATTTTTATTGGTCATAGGATAATTTCAGTGTTTCACACCTGACTTTCTCTCTCTTCGTTTTCTATAAGGACTTTTGAGACCACTTTCTATCATGGCTGTACTTGAGGAAATATTTGAGAAAATTTATGCTGAGATCAATAGCCAGATGCTTTGTTGTTTCTGTTTTGTAGGTAGTGACAATACAGTTCTGTCACCAAGGAGAATGTACACAGTGAATCTTTCTCCAGTGGGTTACGTTGCAATTACACCAGGTGCTATTAGTATTCCAGTTTCTGAAAACTCAGATGGTAGTGCTGACTCAACAGGTAAGGCTGTGTGGTTGTTACTATGATGAATTTTTTCAAAGGAAACTTCTTAGCAACTCTTATCAAGTAGATTCAGATTGCAACCATTAAATACTTAGTGTTGCAGCCAGTGGGTGTCACTGTTTTGCAACATAAGCAAAATGAGGATATGCATCCCTATGGGTTCATTTCCATTGTTGGAGTTTGAAGACCAGATTCAGCATTTGGATACACCCGTACAGTGCCACTGATCTTCCTAAGTACCGTGAAGTGTAAATGAAGATAAAGTCTTCAGCTCCTCCCACTCAAGTGCCATGTGTACATTCATATTAGGCCTCCTTACTTATTCTGTTTAGGAGTAAATGTTAGATAAAGCTGTTATAGTAACTCTTACTCCTGATGTTCTGAAAAATGGGACAAAGACGTAACAACCTTTCAAATATACCTCTCCCAGTTAGAACAGATGTTCACCTCATTGGAGCTGATGGATGGAGATAGGAATCCTGTAGTGTTGGGAGGCTTTCTGATGAGAAAGGATGGCCAGGTAACATCAGAACCAGCATCTAGTGTTGTCAAAGGATACAAGAGAAGCAGCACAGGATCTGTAAAGAAGTGGGCTCTAAGTAGACCTCAGTTAAAAGCATGGTTTTCTGAATGATGTTGCCAGAGTTAAATTGATCCTGTCTTAGGAAGAAGTCCTATGCTTAGATAAGATAAATTCATTTAGTTTTTTTCAATTTAGATGTAATGTTTGTCCAAAAATGTGTATCACTGTCATTCGCTGCTGGGGCAGTCTAGCAGTCTACAGCAAATAAAATATCCGGGTGAGTCTGAGCGGTGTTTAGTAAACTACTGTATCGATTTCAGCCTGAAGTCTGCCTAAATGGAGGGAAAAACTGAGATTCAACCTGCAGGTGCAGAAAGGCAAATGCTTCTTGCCTTTGAAAATAGTTCCCACAGGGTGAATTTTTGTCTTGGAAATTGGGTCTGCCCTCTATTCTGAGCTTCACTGAGAATCTGAATACAACTAAAACTATCAAAGTAGCCCAAGAGACTGAAACAAAGTACAGCATGAGTGGTGGCACATCACAAATGCTTTTTCTTGGTGTGAGATTGTTTAATTTTTTTTTTTAATTGGAGAAGAAGTAACTTTGTCAGAGTAACATAATATGAGATCTTGAAACTGTTGGATTATGGATAGGAAGGTGCTCTAATGCACAGCTTCCAGGTTGTGCTTTTCTCTATGTTAGATAGGATTTGTATTCAGAATCTAGAGTCTGTTTCTAGACTATCCTTAAATTTGTTATTATTG
This sequence comes from Buceros rhinoceros silvestris, assembly GCF_000710305.1. NCBI lineage: Eukaryota > Metazoa > Chordata > Aves > Bucerotiformes > Bucerotidae > Buceros > Buceros rhinoceros. The sequence continues at coordinate 26,605 of NW_010418040.1, read as the reverse complement.
CTTTACTTGCTCATTTATTTAGATTTAGTCTTTTCCTCTGGTATTTAAAAACAAATGTACTCAACCGTGATAGCAATAAAGTAGTGTTCTGTTGTTGTTTAGTGATACTATTGACTGTTGGATCTCTCTTAGCTGATCTGAGTCTTAGTGTTCAGGAAGAGTAGATTATGGACTTAAGCCACTTTTTTAACAGCTAACAAATGCATCTAGAATTTGGGGTGGGGTCTTTTTTTATTCATTTGTTACATGGCTTTACAGTTTATAATGGAATCAAGAAAAATTAAGTTCAAGTGATGTTTGGAAGTTTTTAATCTATGTTCTCTTTGCAAGGTAGGTTTGACTATAAATGTCGTTCTTGCCAGATATTTGCCTCACCATAGGGAGATTTTTCTTATGTGCCCTTTTCTATTTGCTCTAGTGTTTTACTCCCTTTAATGCTACATCTTTCTTGCTGCAGTTTAAGGCCCTTGTTACTGGTTCTAAGTACGAATTTCAGAATTAGAGATCTGTGCTAATACTGCAAGGTTGAGTGACATGGTTAACTTCACTCGTGTATGTCTAGAGTATGTCATTTAAGCATATATGTGAGATGTGTTGCAGGATGAAGGCTGTGATTTCAGCAGTACTCATAAAATACAAAAGGAATGTTTTAGACAATCACACCATGGATTACTTAGTTTGCTCACCTACATTTAGTTGTATACCCCTTATTTAGATCTTTTTTTTTTTTTTAAAGGATAAAGGAAAGCTCCAGTGAGAGCCTTTGACGCTGGAAAAAAAAAAAAGAGGAATCATGTATGTCTGTATATAGGAACATTCTGTATGTATAATTTTTTTTTCCCCTAAAGAACCACCTCCATAAGACAGAAATGCAGATCTAGCGTTTGCATTGTTTTACTCCTAATACTGTCTATACGATATATTTGAAGGGTAACAGACTGTCTTCTGCTGCATTTCCTAAAAAATGGAGCTTATTGTATAGATACTGGGTAACAAAAGGCTGACTTGCTAGCCTTTGCTGGCCTTTGGACCTAGAAGTAAGGGAAATAAATTCTGTGGAAATTCGAACAAACAGAAACCTGACTCTGAAAATAATTTCATTGTTTATCAAACCTATGTCATGAATATAATCTCCACCATATTTTGTGATTGAAATTTTTTAGTTTTAACTTAGTTATATATCAGTGTGATTTGCCATGTCTTTTCAATAAGAAAACCAAATCCATGTCTGAGTTAATAGAACAAGATTATCAAAAGTAATAGATATGCCATGACCGATAAGTCATTACATTGAATTCACCTGTGGAAAAATGAAATATTCAGTCTCTACGATATGAATTTAGACATCAGCTGTTTTTGAGAAGGTCTTAAAGTTGATTACAATTATAAAGTAAAACAATTTCTTGTCACAGCTGAAAATTATGTTTGGGTTTGTCCATTATTATTGTTCTTTAAACTACTAGTTACATTATAGTTGGTACTGTCAGAATTAAATCTGTGCAGGCTAGCTTCTGAACAAGAAGGACGAAAAAAAGAAAGGCAAACCGGGTCTCTGTGAATATTTCAATGTCTTTCTCCATCTGTCCCTGCATGTTGTTTTAGCACTTCAAATTTTTCAAATACTTTTTAAATACTTTTCTCTGTTCTGTCAGATAAATTGTGACCAGTTCTGCCCTTAACTTTACGCAGTCACCTTGTGATGTATACGTAAATGACTGATGGCATTGGGATTTAAAGTTCTGTGAAGCATCTTGGCTTCCTTGTGTAATTCTTTTATATGTTACCCAAAGCTGGAGCAGGGGGCAGGGAGGGGAATAAAGCTGCTCTTTCAGGTTTGTTTTCTTCATTTAAGTAGGTGATTGATGAATCTGTAGAAATGAGAAGAAAAATATGAGGAGACTGCTTTGTCTTCCAAGAAAATAATGAAAATTAAATTTATCCAACATTCTTAGAATAATAAATTAGACTTAGGAGTCTAATTTTTAAAAACTTCCTTGAATGTTTTGGAGGAATTGAGTCACTGTGGTGATGATGTCAGCCTCTATTGACTGAACTGAGTAACAGGAATTGGACTGTCAAGGGAAGAAATAATGCAGAGAATTTCTTCTGTTTCTCACATGATTTTCGTATTGACTTTGGTACATGTTAAGGCATTTCTAACCTTCTTTTAGCAGTAGACTTTATACTTTGTACAAAGGCATTAAAAATGTGTAATGTTCAAGCTACAGATAAGTTATCCATCAGATTCTGGCCATAAACTCAATAGCCTCATAGCTTAAAGCTCTTAACCATAAGATCAAAATTAGTTTATTTTTATTATCTATTTATTGAGAAATATTTCATCAGGATGAGTCACTTGAGAAATACATTATCAAGTTTTAAAAGGTGTTCTACATGAAAGGAGAATTCAAGAAACTTTAATTATATGTCCCTTAACTTATTAGGAAGTGGTAGCTATTTTTTTATTCATTATGGTTTTTATTTTCATAAGATGAAGTTAAATTGTGCAGTTCTTGCTTCTTATTTTAAGACAGGTGAAACGGTAGGAAATAATGCATCTAGCATTAAAATATCAATGCTAAAAATGTAACCCTATTCCATTTAAAAGATAAACAGTTTAATTTTATTTCTTCTTGGATACTCTAAGCTATGATAATAGAATATTACATATAAAATTGGGGTTTTTTTGTGCACAAACCAGTATGTTGGTTTAAATTTCTCTCTGAAGAAATACTAAATCCATATTTTATGTAGGGTTGCAAAGTGTTATTTGGTGTTTCTTAGACTCATGGCAAAGCAAATTCCTGCTCCAGAGACTGTGGAAAATAAAAAGGCTGTGCACGTAGCAGTTCAGAAATATGTAGGAGTTGAGGGTACCTGGAAGAGTAGATAGAGAGAAGTCAAAGCAAAGTGTTCTTAAGGTATTTTTTCATTTTTAATTTCATAGCCCATTCTTCTTGTCCTTGGTGAGAGTCACTCATTTTTCCTTCATATTTTTGAACTGCAGTGCAGTATTCATTACATAATATCCTGCTGTTACTATCTTGATAAACCTACCTGGTTTTGGTAGGTTTATCCTACCACCCTTTAAAGAGACAAAAAGAGTAAGACTTAACTGTGGTTTTTCCTACCTCCTAACTGGGTATGAGACAGAATTTTAGCTAGAAGGAAGAGTCCAGACAGGATGCTCTATGCATATGCTGAGAAGTCATCGAGTTAGAAAAAAAATGGGTTGTTTGCTTCTATTTCTTTATCTTTTCACACCTGGCAAATCTGAAATAATGTGGAAGGTGTTACTTCTGTGGGACACTTCCTCACCTAGCTAAATTTGCTAGTTGGCCTGAGGCAGTGCAATTTTACATGATAGATGTATACAAGTTAGTTGTTAACGTAGCTGGCCTTTGGACTTCTGGGATTTTTTATTTGTTTCTATCAGGGCAATACTGAGAAGAAATAGCTAGTGCTGCAGCAAGAGGTTCAGGCCGAGGGACTGGATTTAAAGATTTCTTTATTTACATACATACAAGTAAATCAAGTTACTGAAATATGCACCCCAGTGTCATGTTACCTTGTAAATACTAGTCTGACTATAAGAGATATGAAAAACTTGACGGTCCAGGAAAGGAATTAAAAGAATTTAAACGACAGGTCAGCGGTCTGTGAAAACACAGGAGGAGACAAAACAGAAGAGGAAAAGATGAGCTAAGCAGTCTGAAGACTAGTAGAAATCAACGTCAATCACCATAAACTCTGATAACACAGGGTTTTTTGCCAATTAGACCCTATGTATGGGAGGGTTCCCATGAAAATCGTCAAATGCTGTTTCTTCCACAATTGGCAGCGTACACCATACTCCATGAAATAGATCTTTTTAATCATGTTTAGAAAGAGAATGAATATGTATGATTATTAGGGGAAAATAATGAATATATATGTCATCATCATGGCTTGGCTTTGCGAACGAAGATCTGGGAAGGGTTTTCCCCACTCTTCAAACGTGAGTGCACCCTTTGGTCCTGCGCGGTGGATTGTTTAGGTGAGGCACCAGCGTGCGCGGAACTGGCTCCACCCTTTACACCTGAGGTTCATCTGCCAGGGCCTAGCGAGCTTGGACAGTGACAGCGAAGTCCTTGGGTCGTAAGTTTGGTTCCAATATCCTTCTCTTAGATGATGGATGCCTTACAAGGCTAAACGAGCTCCATCTGCTCAGGTTTGGAGTCAGAGTTGTCCTTCTCCTAGGATGGCTGCCCGAAGGCTAGTGAGCCCATCCTGCCCGTGGACACACTTTGTCTGACCCTTCAGCTGAGACCTGTCTGGCTTGAGAGACCCCACCGGAGGCACATGCCACCACCAGCAGAACTCTCAACCTCACAAGGGCACGCAAGCTCCTTTCCCATGGCAAGGGGTTGCCCGTGAAAGAGGAATATGTATGTAATTGGGAGATATAAGCCTTGTCTGTGGTAGTATAGGTCGCACACGTTCGGAAGGAGCGATCCCCTGTGTGCCCAGGCCTGAACAATAAAGAAAACGCCTGCTTCTTAGTGCTACATTGGTATTAAGGAGTTTTTCTTCCCAATTTTCGGTAACACCAAGAAAGTAACAACTGTGTCAGTGAAGGACAGTGACACAGGGGAGGGGGCCTTAGCAGACCACCTGAAAATGACTGCATTTCTTGAGTTTGGTTCTACTGGCAAAAATCTTTGGACTTACTGATCAGCAAAACATAAACTTGGTGAAGGCATAATCAGGTAGTCTGATATCTGTCTGCGGTGTCTTGATTCACTTATGGTGTAAGGCAGCCATTTTAGGAGGTATCAATAATGCTTAAGCCTGTGTTTGTTGTGAAGGAGGTGCTAGTATAAATCATGTATTGACTGCTTATGTTCTTGGCAGGTAGTTGGGAATGTGATACATTACAGAACTGATATGCTCTGCACTCCAGGGGAACAATACATTTTAAGCAACTAAGGCCAGCAGCAAACTTTTTTCACAGGTAGGGTAGCACCAGTTGTGAAACTTGAGCACTATGAATCTTTTTGTAGCCTTCAAACCAGGGGGATCATTAGACTGTGTAATTTAATCTTCTCCGTGTGTTAGAGAGGTCTTACCCGATATTGAGCTCAGTAGTTTCTGTTTACAGAAAAAAAAATACCATGCACGTTTCAAAGATGTCACGGAGGCTCCGCTACTTTCTGGTAATTTGTTCTAAAGGTTAATTGGCCTCAGTCTATTTAAAAAAAGAAAAAAAGACAATTTGAAAATTGGGTTTTTTCTGCCTTCCTCCATGTGAGTTAAGAGCATTTATTAAGCTGTATTTTCTTCTCACAAAGAAGCACAGTAATCAAGTCCCCATCAGTCTTAGTTAATTAGATAAACAGATTCACTTGTGTTCTGCTCTAAGATATTTACTTTATTCTTCAAGTCACTTTGGTAGCTTTTTTATGTATCTCCCTTTTCACAACATACTGTTAAAAATACAAACTCCCGTACTGCATGTAGTATTTGTGGTTTCAACAAGCCCATGTGTTAAAATAGTCTTTTTATTTCTATCCACTACACTGGTTTTTTTATATGTCAAAGAAATACATCAATGTTTTTCTGCCACAGTATTTGACCAAGAACTGTTATTTGATATATCAATACTTTGGGCATTGCCAAAAGTCAGTCTTCTGGAAAATGTTTTCTGATAAACGTGCATTTGACCGTGTTTAAAATGTGTGTGGTTTAGGATCTGGGTTGGGATCTAGGTTACCAAGTAGTGCTTAGGTATAACTTCCCTCTTCTCATTGCTCTTTTATATATCAAGATCATTTTAATGTTAATCTCTGGTGAAGAAGCGAAGTAGCTCCAAGCTTTCTGCTAGTCACTGCAGAACTTGGCTTTTTAAATTGGCAGTTGGTATTTTTTTTTTCTCTGAAATTGTCTCAAACCATATCTTTAAATCTCAGTGCTATGACTTCATAGGCTGTATGTGTTGCAAGAAAAGGGTATCCAAAGCTGTAAGTATTTTTATTTTGCCTGTATATCAATAACTTATCTTTCATTTGTCATTCTAGGAGTCACATCATGTGATTTCAGCATGTCCCAACATTCCAATTTCGACATCCCAATTACAACAGATTTCCCAGAATTCCTTACCACTGAAAAAATAATACTATATCAAAGTTTTAGATGTTTTCAAATTAATCAGGAGTATCAGTAAGAGAAAGCTAAACGAAATATTGCATTAAAAATTCTTACGCATCCAACTCCCCATCAGTTCATTTAGGCATAGTTATCTCGGTGATGTTACAATGTGTATTGTCAGTGTAGTGTTTCTTAACTATAAATCGAAATGTTTAGCAGTACTTGGTGACTACTACTAATGATTTTAAATAAAGGAGAGGTTTCAGTTCAGGAAAGAACTCCACATGAAATAAACTCAACTTTTCTTGAAGACTAAGAAATTTAAGCGTACATGCAGTTGCTTTTCTGAATCTGGTATCTGAGAGAAAGAGCTATTAAAAAACAAAACCACGTGAGTGATTCTGGCTCTTTGGTATTTTTAATGGACAGGCTAAGTCTTTTTAAATTTCTATTCATTCATTTCCTTTTTTAATTTTGGATGTTCTGGTTTTAATTCTCTGTCAGTTTGGATGTCCCTGTTTATTAATAAAACAATACCTTTGTGCACGATAAAATTAGCAAGCAGGCTGTAGCAACCATGACACCTCTATTAAGGCTGTTAATACAAGCATTGCCATCATGTTGCTGGTGTTTATAGATTAATCAATAACTTGGAAGAGGAGGTATCTATGAGGTTTAGCAACTTTCTCCTCTACAGCCAGTTTCTTCTTTAGTTTCAGTGTACTTGACATTTTGGGACCAGTTACAGCAAAAGATGCCACAGACAAGTAGAGATTGGTCAGTTATAGCTGAAGAATTCCGTACTTCAGATGTTTCCTGCTTTAATATCCTTTCTTCAGACCTTGTATGTGTTGATAGATGCAATGGCATTCCTCATAGATGAAATCACCACGGATTCCTTTCTGAAATTTAATGAGATTAAATAAGCATTTTTATTTTCAGAGTTCAGATAAAGCATTTAATGTAATTTTCTATCTCAGGCTTAATTAAAAAAAATGAAATCTAGATCCAGTAATGCTCATATTTACACTGACAATGTTACCAGTTGACTTAGATCACTGCAAGGTTAAGAAAGGCTTAAATAAATTTCTCTAATATCCCTTTGGAAAAATTTTACATTTTATGACACCTAATTTAAGAGTCATCCAGAATTCTAGTCATGTGTTTAACTTTTACTGTATTGACTTCCAAGGAATTAAATGTATGCTTAAAGGAGTTGTATGCTGATGTACATGCTGCAAAAGCTCGCTGGCTATAATGTGGTCACTTCTTTTTGGAAATCTTTCTGTAGTATACTACATGTGATACAGATCATAAACATTTGGGGTCGGTGTAGCTTGGGCAGTCACTTACAGAAAACATCTCCAGACTACCAGTATCCTATAGCAGGACCATAAGCAGTTTCAGTGATCTGTTGAGCAGCCAACTAGAATCGAGTAATTGCTTCTCTGAATTCACCACAAACAAGTCTGAACCTCCTGAAAGAGAGCGTGAAATTCACCAGGAAATTCACTGCTGTGCGCTGAGGGTTTTTAAACGCAGGGTTGGGCTATCAGTTTAAACTGGAAGCATGAGTGACTAGTTTAGGTTTATATACAATGAGGAAACCAGTTGTTTCTAAACTACCACTGTCTGTAACTATTTATATCTTCTAAATGCCAGTATATCCACAAGCACATGCGACTCTTAGAGAACTTAGGCGTCATGGTATGGATTAGGAGTTGTTAAATGTCACGTAAGTCTTCAGTACTTCTCATGTCATAGTTTCTAACATTAAGACACTGGTAGACACCCCACTTAAAAAAAAATTGAAAACATACAAACCAAAAAACTGGAAAAGGAATGGCAAAGAATGGCAAGTGGAATGGCACTTCTTTGGAAGTAGAAAGAATTCTACCCCAGAATTTTAGTCCAAATTTGTGAGTGGTGTCGGGAAGGTCTGTAAATGCTGAAAACATATGAGAAAAAAGCCTATAGTAATGTCATACTCTGATAATGGTGTTATTTAGGCATAGCTGCATGTTAACGGTTTATTGAAGTTCTTAGACTTATGCTTGGTTAAGTAAGTACACTTATAGATGCTGTAAGTACTAGTTAACTTTCTGCATGCTTTTGAGAAAGCTTTGAATACTTAAATAACAAAAAATGTACATTTGAAATGAGTTCTGATTCCTATGTGTTTCTGCAGCAGAAAACAATGTACTCCTAATCCTGATACACATTTTAACCAAGTAAAGAGAATGCTCAGTTGGAACCCAGAGGGCAAAAGCATGCTAAAGCAGAGTAAGAGCTCACCAACAAGTGTATTTTTAAAGATATATGTTTACTCCAGCCATTACCTTCACTTTCAGTGATGGTTCTTGTCTTTCATCATTTCTTTGTTTCTTACTCCTCTGTGATACAATCAGTGCCTCAGATTGAATCTCCTCGTGTTTACATGTCCATAAGTCTGAAAGTAATTGAATTAAAGTAGGTTCCGTTAGTCAGGTGGTGGTATATGAAGCAGGAGGAGAGGGAATTTGGACCTCTGTCTCTGTGGCATTTTTTTCTTCCTGTTTGTTTTTTAAATTGCAGTGATGACAAACATTTTGGTTGAGCATCCCCTCCTCTGATAGATCAGCCTGGTAGAATGAAGAGGCACTATGGCTTTCTATTTTCTCTTCTTTCCTGATTGTATCCCTTTGGCTTCCTATATCATTTTGCTATTCTTGTCCCCTACCCACTGAGTCGCTTCTCCCCTCTCAGCTGGAGCATGCCCCCCCTTTCTCCCTCCTTGCAGCTGTGTTGCAGGCTTGCTGTGGTCATAGTGACAGTAAGCAGCTGATTGAAAGGAAAAGAGAGAGAACAGCACCAACAGCCACCTTAAATCCCTGCAAAAGGCTAGTGCTGTTCTGATTGCTGCCTCACTTGAGCAGCCAGGAAACACTTTGGAAATCTGACACTGACTGACTACTTTCATCTCCTTATTTCATAGCGAAAACATAATCAAGACCTAAGCTTTTGTACTTAATCGTCATGGAGCAGCAGGGTCAAGCAAGGAGGGTCTTGAATTAAGGGGAAAGGCATGTCAGTAAACCTACTACAGCATTGTCTCTGGCTGCTCAAAGCGCTTCATTATTCCGTATCTTACTATCACCTGTAAAAGCAAGAGATAAGGTAGATTTGTAGATCTTGGAGAGATTTCTGGTCACAATTAATGTACGTGATATTTTCGTTTTCACTATCAGTTGTATGGTTGGTTGCATGTAAAATTATAACCTCCGCTTCTCTGCTGTTACCTATGAACCTCTTGGTATTGAACCAAAGCAACATGTTGCTGTCCTGCATGTCAAGACCCAAATATCCACTGACAGATAAGAATGTGACCCTGGCTTATCCTCTCACTGTTATGGCTTACATTGCTTTTTCTCTCTAATGGGACTTTTTTCAATGCATTGTTTTCAATTCTCACATTCAACAAAAAAGGTAGGAAGCAGGGAAAGAAGAAAGCTGTTTGAATGCAGAACTTCTATTGTTATATATTATCATGCTTTTTAAATACTCTGGATGCTGTAAAAACAGAGTAGAAAGCTCATCTTTAACATGAAGGGGCTGACACTCAGTATGGCTGAGTAGACAGGGAAAATGAAGACAGCAGGAAAAAGAATGCGTAAGTAGTAGTAACCATGTCTTAAACAGTTTTATGTGTTCTGTGTAACATACAGAAAATGCTGCTGTCTCATCTTGAAAGGCAGAATCAGGCCTGCCCAATGACTTAATTTTATTGTTATTGTGTTATGGCTGCTGTTGTAATTTATGGCAGTTTGTAGGCTTAGAGCCACATGTTGATACAGCTGCCAGTAGATTGTCTCCATACAGTCTGCACTTGGGAAATTTCTTGATCTCATATCCTTTGCCTTTGCTTACTGCTCTCTGCCAAATTTACAGGTAGCAGCGTTTTAAAGTACCGAACAATCCTGTGTACAGCTGTAACCTGTGCCAAGGAAGCTTTGAAAATCATCCTCCATCCATCTTCCTTCCCCAATACTTTTGCTAAATAATCTTGTTTGCTAGTTTCATGCTATTTTTCTTCCATTTTATCCCTGCAAGTGGAAGTTGGTTCATAATTGGCATATACCCTGTTTGTAATTTTAACTCTATCAGAACCTTCTGTATAGTAGAATAATAAAAAGGAAGTCCCTTACTTCACTGTAGAATCGTGATGCTCAGTAGTTAGGATTTGCATTGCACATGCCATGCATCAGCCTTCACTCACCCTCCATCTTCCCAGTGATCTGTGGAGGGCTATAGACAGAAATGCCGCACACAAATTTATTGCTGTAATCCAGCCAGAATGCACTATAGGCAATCTAAGTGCATTTCAAGGATCCCCAGCTGCTTTGTACAGCATGTGCTGGCTGACCAAAGCTACCGCATTTTGTTACTGCTACCAAGGTTGCATCATCCTTTTTTGCTGCATCTGTGTGCCATTAGTTTCATTCCCTGGCTGCCTTGGCAGTAGGGAACTGCACAAGTAGGCATTAGAGCAAATACACAGTCTCTCCTGACAAATCACTTCAGCAGCTGCATCTCTGGTTTGGAGTACTGAGTGATTTGCATCCAGCTGATGGTGCTTCTGCCTCACAAACTCCTCTGCATGAGATCTGAGTGTTCTCACCAGCACAGCTGTACTGACGTGAATGAACCTGCTAGTTTACAGTAGCTGAGTGCTCGTGGTTGTAGTGGGAAACGTGTCCTTCACTGACCTGTGGGCCACTGCCAGCATCTGTCGCTTTCCTTGTTTTCATGATGCAGCTATTTTAAACGCTAGTCTTGAGCCTTTAGTCTTGGCTTACCTGCTCTAATGACAAGTGAAGTTTTGTGTAAGTTCATTCCTGATCTGCCTGCTTCTGTACTTTTCCACAAGAATTGTTACTTTACTCACTCAGAGCTATTTATTTCTGTGTGAGTTTGTGATGTTTAGAAGGGCTTCCATGTATCTCACCCTACAAACTATCTCTATGCATCTTGCTATTGAGGGAGTAGGAGAGAACTTGGAACCAGTTCTATGGAACTATTTTTGCTTCATTAGGCTGATTATGCCAATTTTTCACCAATCTAATAGGCATGAATGAAAGTTTTATTGTGTTTTTACAAGGGGTTATTTAAGAGCAGAATTCATAAATGTCAGGAATATGGAGAGAATGCGGCATAAGCCTAATTCAGTGGTAAGTCCAACTTCAGGGTGTAGAACAGGATGAAAAATGCCATGTGACCTGAAGTCCTGACTGCTAGAAACAGATTCTGGCATTTCATATTTGTTTAGTACATTAGTCTTAGTGGCTGATCTCGTGGTTGGATTCTTGGAACCAGGTTGAAGGCGTGAATTGAACTGGATATCAGCATCCTTGCACAGCTAGCCAGAAAAATCAATTTATTTTGTTGCTTTGTTTTTCACTTGCAAATAGAAATTGCACTGTCACAATGCCAGATATGATACTAGATAAAAACTTAGTTTTGGTAGCTCAGATAACAGACTGATGAGAAGATCTTAAGTATAATGGAACTGTAATGGTTGCAACAACTTAAAGGTACCTCACAAACATTTAATAAAAAAAGACACATCCTTAATGCATGATGAGTTTAATTCTTTCCGTGCTTCTGTCTTACATCCAACTTAGGTACTTCTTATCTGGATGGGTTAGGTTTGCAGTGTTGTCACAGACCATTTTATTCCGTTTACATTCTTCCTGCGCACTCAACTCCATTAGTTTATCAGCATTTCTTGAGTATTTACAAATGGAAACATCTTTTCTCAGTGTGGACAAATAAATAGTTCTATCTAGGCTTTTTTTGTTGTTGTTTCTTTAAAAATGAGGAGTTAGAAGCTAATACTCTTCATTACACGTGTCTTTTTTTATTTTCAGCATGCTTTGTTATTCTGGTTATAAAATGAAGTGTAAGATATGAATTCTAAAAATGGCAAAGGCGTGTAGCTCTTCACTTGATAGGAAAATGATTTGCTGTGAAACTTTATGAAAAGTGACTATTATTAAATGAAGGAAATATATCTGTAGTTACTCAGCCTAGCATTCTAGAGGAAGCAGTAAATAAAGTGAAAATGTCTCAAGTAGTTTAGTGTTCAAATGTAGCAGCTATTCTTTTCCAGCCTTTACTTAATATACTAAAAATAGGCTAAAAAGCCTTAGTTCTTTCATACTTGACTAACAAATTTAGGTTGGTTTTCCATTAACTTTTAAGTCTATTTGTGCTTTTTCTATCTTAGCTGTTCCCTTGCATGTTTGTGTCTCTGTCCGTTACCTATTCTGATGCTGACACAGTCAACTCGAACATCTTTTTGGGTGCTGTTTCCATAAACAGTTGTGATGGATTTAAAGTCAAGATAGCTGAATTATGTATGCACCTTTATTAAGAGTCATTCCCCAGAGAATCTGACTTTATTGAATGCTCAGATCAATGCACTTTTCATCTCACAAGCTATGTGAAATAGTAAAGATAACTGCTATGGAAGCCCAAACGTGTAAAGACATGAGCAAAAACACGTGGTTGAAATTGAGATAGTGTTGAGATCAGCACAGAGAGGCAGCGACTGCTGCAGACTCCGGGACTGGTCTGCGGGTCTGTGAAGCTTCATACCCTGAACTGCTGCAATAGAACAGATTTGTGCAAGGACCTGATTTTATTCCACATCTTCACTGAAATGTATGAGAATATCCTACTAAACTGCTCATATAATTAGAAGAGTGAGGTATCTAGTGATATTAGCACAAGTGATGATAATAAGGTCTAGCTGGGCTCAAACTTAGTGTTTGGAAGATCCTGTCTCTTTATGTGACAACCACAGAAAGGGGCATGAGTATTATGGTAGCTTATATATCTCAGTTAAATACCTTAGCTGAACTGTAGCACTTTTACTGAAAGAACATAGTGTCCATCCTTCCTGTTCTTCTGCCAGAGAAAATAATTAATTGATTCTTTGTTCACAACTTCTTTATTTGGTATATAGGTGAACACTGTAGAGGAGAGAAGTGTTAATTTCTGCTTGTTACAGCTTCTTAAGAAATGGAAATATATAGCCCTTAGGATAAACAGGAAGACTTATAGTAATAAAACAGTGATACAGCTCTTCTGCTTTCATTTCAGGATCCAGGTTTAATCTTGGCCTTTTTTACCAGCATTTCTCTTCCTGGGAAAAAAAAAAAGCCAAATTTTCTTGGCATCTCTTTCGTGGTGTTTGCCGAAGGAAATGTCACCATTTACCTCTATTAACAACTGATTGTCTTTGGGGCTTTTTGTGTTTATTTGGGGCTTTTTGTCTTCCCCCTACATGTTTTCTGATGCCCCTTTTGTTTTTTTCAGCTCTTCAATGATTCTTTAACTATGTTTGCCTGTGATTGTTTTAAGGGATACAGGTACTTAGTGTAGTAAGTACTCGTAGTCAGTTCTGAAATGCTGCTCAACTGAACTTTGGTACCGTAATCTTGAATATCCTATTGATGGGTGGATCCTTTAATGCTAAGTATTATACAGCTTTGGATGGAGGTTTTTTTTTTTCCTCTGAAAGGGACAAAGAATTTATGAAGGAAGAATGAAATTATTAAATATAATATGCAGTGTTTCTTTATGTATTACATGTATGTGTATCTGTATTTCTAATTTCAAGCAGATTTAATGATATTTAGTGATTACATGTAATTTAGATGTATAACTAATCTCAAAAATTACTTTTCCCAAGGAAAAAAAATCTGTTATTGTGCTTTCTTTGACATATATCTTGAAATTGTAATGATATACAGCATCTGCTAATAATCAGAAATGTTTGCATTTGAAAATAAACATCACACTTGTAGTGTAAAACCATATATGTGTATAGGAGAACTTCAGGAAAGTCTTTAGAGATTGTTATATAATTCTATATGCTAAACTTGCTTGCAGTGAAATGCTTATCTTAGAAGCCAAGTAGAAAGCCCTGAATTATTTTGAGCCGCTTGTAGTCTATTTTATGGTGAACTTCTGCCAGCTGGTTGTGTCATCGTGCTTGTTAGTACAGTGGAAGTTCTCTCTACCTGTTACGGTATTGGGTAGTGGCAGAAGCAAATCTTGTGTGAAGTCCCGCTTAGCGTGTATCTCCTTCAGATGATGAATGAGTAGTAAAATTTAGGCTGCAGTCTCAGTTGATGTTGCTCAGCCAGAGAAGTAGCCAACACCACAGATCCAGGAACCTGCTATCTCCATCCAGATAGTCCGCATTCCCAGTCCTGCTTTCACAGAAGTCAGAGCTCTGGCCCTTACCTCCAGAGAACCTAAACGCATTGCTGCAGTTTCTTGGTTGTGTCACTTGCTGCAAGATTTTTGGGAGCTCTTTAGTATTTCAGAACGAAAAAAAGTCCTGTGAATGCAGGAATTGACTACCAAAGTCAGACTGCCAGTTCTTTGAGAAGATAGAAACCTGTACTGTGTCCAGCTTGACTAAAGATAGCTTCTTATGAAGAGGGCAGGAAGGGAACTTAGCAACCATTGCTTATGGTGACTTCAAACTCAGCATTCCAGTGAAACCTTAAGAAACTTGGTTTTGTTAATGAGATATGCAGGTAGCTTGTAAACTTTCTACAGATTTCTTGGACTTTTTTTTTTAATTTAAATAAGTTAGTGTTTTTGAGATTCTGTCCTGCTTTCTCTTTTCATCAGTATATGAGCAAATGATTCACTTTCTCATGGTTCGTTTTGCATCTCTTTCAGTTGTCCTCTGGAAAGAGTTGAAATGGAGCTGAGCATAAAACACTGTATCTTTAGGAGCTGTATAAAATGCAGCACGTTGGTTTTGTGGGGGCTTTTTTTTGTTTGTTTGGTTGGTTGTGGGTTTGTTTGTTGGTTTGGGTTTTTTAAAAGCACTTTTTCCTAAAGTGAACAGACATCCAGGAGTCTTTACACACACACAAAAAAAAACCCCTAACACCTTACTTTCCAAGAAAGCAATTTTGATCTGTTTCACCACAGAAAATATTCGGGTTGATGCATATGCAATAATTTTTCATGTGCTTTGAGTAGTGTGTGATGCAGCCATAAAAGTAATGGTAGTATGGTGTGAAAGTACTTGGATAGTTTGTACAGATAGGAACAGAAACAATCATGTAAGATACATAGTCATTACAAGCACACAGATGTCTTTAAATTTATGGTACTCACTTAGCTTAGCCTGCCTTGTCTCATCAGCTGTAAAAATTTGTGTGTTCTCAAGGTGAAAAAGGTCAAGTGAAGCTGTAATCTTTGACTCCAGCAAAACATTTGCAATGAGAATTTTTTTTACCAGACTTACATTTGTTAATTAATTAGTGTTAAGGAAACAATTACTGCTTAAACAAATTGAAAAATTGTTCTCAGACCTACATTCCTTGCAACTAAATCCAGCATGTTCGCTTTGTGCAATTGGCTTAATGTAGGGGATGATCTTGTAAAAGGTGACTATAAGCAGGCTCCCCTTTGTTCTATACAAATAAAATAGAGAAATGGCTTTTACATGTTCTTGTTTAAAGAAAATTCTGCCTCTGAATATAAAAATATATTCCTTTAGTGTCAGAAAACTTTCCATATTGTAGTTGCTATCTTGAGAAAAATCAGATATGACTTGGCTGCCCTAAGCATTGGTGGAAGCAATTTCTGCAGCTTAAGCTAAATACCCCTTTGGCAAAAAGCTTAAGTCAGATGAGAGAGACCAGAAGCAAAGTCTTTGTGAGGGTGGGGAAAAAAGTTTTATCACTTAATTAGTTACCAGCTTTTGAAAGGCTCAGATTAAAGCACAGCAGGGATCCAGTGAGGGGGATATACTATATGAAGTAATGTGGTTTTGTAACCTTGTCACTGCTCCAAGAGAGCAACCAGTGTCACTGACTTCGGGCTGAGTGTCTTACTCAAGCTGTGCTAAACATTTGACAAAGTTCTGAGTATCTTGCTATTGGAATGATGTGGAGACACTCCAGTTCCAGAAACAGGAAGCAGTATGTTTTTCACTGTAAACTCAAAAGAAAAATGTTAGATTACAAATGTATAGGGAGGCAACAATTTTGCACCCCACATCAAATTACTTCTAGGTGGAGCCAAACTAGGACAGGAGGAGTTTTGGGGGGGAGGGAGGTGTGTGCATTTGTTAAGGTTTCTGATCTCTAGTCTGATACTGTAATTGCATCTCTTCAGGAAAAGATTATCAAGTAGATTTTAGCAATGAACTGTAGCAATGTTAGAGGCATTGCACAAATATTGGCAGCATAATAAAAAGACCTTTACTGACTAGCTGAGAAAGCACCCTCAAAACTGTAATGGCAAGTGGATGAGATGATGACCAGAACAGTTCTGCTCAATTATTTTTTTCTTGATGTCTTAATCATGTGTAAACCTTTTGTGATAGTGTTATTAATACTACTAAAAGGTCAGAAAGAGCAAAACGAAGTCTGAAAACATTGAAGGGAAATTGAAATACACTGTGCTGTGCTGTCCAGCTCTATCAGGGTTAAACCACCACTCAGTTACACTACTGCTTCCTTTTTTCAGATTTGAAGTGGTCAGTTTAAAAATAAGACAGAGGAAAGGTGTTTTTCTTTGAAGCTTTGTCCTCCCTGAGTCCAAAAAGTCTTCAAAACTAACTGCTTTGTCCATGGCATGTGTACTGTCAGTATCTAGTACAGCTCAAGTCGCTTACCCCAAATCATAGTCTGTCCCCAGACTATATTCAGTGTCAGTAATAAAATACCCTCTTATGTCAGAGCTGCTAAATGATTTGTGTCACAATTTCTTTGCCTAAATCTGTTGTCTAGATTGTGGAAGATGTACAAAGGAAAGATGTTAAGCCCTAGAGAGTGACTTATTACAGCTGTGTTTATTCCTCCTCTCCTCTCATAGATTTCTTACCTGCTCCTGGGTATTTCATTTAGGGAGGACATCCTGCCTAGAAGTCAGCATATACATTAAAGTTAGATGCTTGTGGCAGGATAACTTCTCTTTGGGAGAACCCTTTTAATCCTT
The DNA here is from genome assembly GCF_000710305.1 of Buceros rhinoceros silvestris. Taxonomy (NCBI): domain Eukaryota; kingdom Metazoa; phylum Chordata; class Aves; order Bucerotiformes; family Bucerotidae; genus Buceros; species Buceros rhinoceros. Next base: position 9,463 of record NW_010418040.1, on the reverse strand, counting down.
CTCTGAACGGATGGCATTTTATGCCAGTGTGGGGATTTACCTCCCTCCTGATGGGAATAATAGCATATATTAGCCAGCTCACAAAAGCACATGAGAGCGTCAGTTAGTAATGAATGTCTAAGTACATGCGTAGATATATCAAAGAAGGGAAAGAAAAATGCATATCCATATTTGTAGTCTGTGTCTTGCAGCTATTGATACCTAAAGTTCTGTGAAGTGGAAAATTAAAATTAAGCTCAGTTTGTAGAGGTGTAAGGCAGTGCACCAAATAAAGAAAAAAAGCCATAGCATCACCACTGATGTGGATTGGAGGTGCAACATGGCATTGGAAAAAAACTGTTTTCTGCAAGCAGGTGACAGATTTTAAAATTTATATGAATTATAAGTGTAGACAAGTGAACATATTTCCCTGTATCATAGCATGGTTATTTCACATATCTTGTCAAATAACCGAAGAAAAGTGAGAAAGTCTCTCTTATTTTCAAGCGAAGATACTATGCTTCAGTGAGATGCAGAGCAACTCCTATTTTTCAACAAATTAAATGGGAACTAAAAAGAGTTTGACACTTTACTAAGCTGAACAGACAAGTCATTGTGCTCACGTTGCCATTTTAAGTGCTTTGCTTTTGGGGAAGCAAGACAAATTCTGGAAATGATAAAGACCGAGTGATCCATGTTATTCCAATGGTAACATTTTGTTGTGCCTGGAATCAGGTGATATAACAGTGTGGAGGTGATCATGTACAGTGGGATCAATCCCTAGGAAAGTGGAGTATGTGTAGCACTTAATCTCATGTTGAGAACATGTGAGAACATTTTTCAGTCATTTCCCAAACATTTGTGTAGCACATGGTATCAGCTGGGTGGGGGTTTTTCTATTTATTATTAATAATTATATGTTTGTTTTATATCATGTTTCATTCTTTGAAAAACTGTAGCTACCCAGTAGCAAAGGCAGGATGGAGCCCTTAAATGATGGGGAGACATTTGCTGAGAGAGAATAACTTTCTAGAATGTAGAGAGCAAATAGAGTGTGGAGGAATGATGGTGGTCAGGGAGAATAAGCCCTTTGTATAGCGGAGACCAGATGACTGCAGAGAACAGTGGGAATCCAGACCTCAGAGGGGCTTTCCCTAGAGACCCAAAGGGGATTGTGAAGACTTTTCTGCAACTCTGGACGTTGCTGATGTACTGGCCTGAGCACAAACCTAAGCAAAAAAGATTGATCTACTAGGGTGCAGTACACATGTGGAGATACGGTTATGTATCATTTTGATTCTCCTCATTTTTTGAGTTTTCTTCCCAAATAAAACACCTGTTCTGTGTGTTTTATAGTCTGTGTGTTCTAATAAAAACCAGCTTTCTTCTTTAAAAGCCTTTTTGGAGGGTTCACTGTGGGGAAAAAACAAGTTTGAGCTGTCTGACCTCAGCTCTGGCCAGGGCAGAGCCCTGTGGCAGCACAGCATGCAGTCAAGAACAAACCTACATCACTGGGTAAAACTGTAGCACCAAGTTCCCACCTATTACGCATGGGTAAATTACCAGTTTACACAACTGTTGGGGTTGTTCTTCTCTATGGTGTTTGTCGTTTTTACAGCATTCCTGTCTGCATATTTATATGTATGATTAGCTTAACACAGAGCACTTGGTCATTAAGAAATTACTCGTGAATGTTTTCAACTATTCTTTAAAATGTAATTAATTTAGAATGTGATTAATAAAAATAGGCTGAACCCAGAACCTGAAATGTACCTGGTTTTACAAAGCTGCTTAGAAACTATGTAATATGTAATTAAATTTTATTTCAAATCAGAGTTAAGATCCAAAGATAAGCAGGTAAAGGAAATAGTTTAAAATAAAGCACATGGAAGTTTTGCATTTTTTCAGAATCTCCTTTTCCAAAGTGTTTTGAAATAGGATTTACTGAAAGAACTACATAATGCATTGTAGTTGTGGCAGCTCTTTCACATGTGGTGTTAAATGTGGTTATTGAATGCTGTGTAAAAATTTAAATGTGGGGAAATATTGCAGAAATTGAATTTTGAGGTATCACATTTAAATATTTCATAAATGAAATTGATAAATTAGGCCTGGGTTTTGTTGGTGAATTTCTTCATTTTGCTATGTCAGTGTCTGTGTACTTTAAGATAGCTCTTTTGTACTAAAGACTGTACTTTCAGTTTAGATCTGCTCTTTGATACTGTTTTATCACAAGAGAAAACCAGGTATCAGTTTTCCATTAGGTCGCTTATCATTTAATAGTCTGTAGTTCTGTAGTCTAAATAACTTCTTACATTTTACACTATTTTAGCTGGTATATTTGGAAAGAACATCTTAAATGCTGAACAGATTTTCAAGATTGCAGCTTTTCTTATCATTTCCGTTGTTATTCTGAGCAAAGGGAGAGCTTTGAATTCTTTAAACTGAGCATTAGTTGAAAACCAGCTCTGGTAGGAAAAAAGACTTTAAAGAAAACTCTGAGTATGTATTTGTATCCTGCAAAGTTAAAGAAAACAAATATTTTAAGTGTAAATGTGACATCAAATGTGTAGAATGTTTCCAGTTTTTTTAATATAAACGTTACAAATCGCCCCTCCAATTCATGGTGATGCTTTCTTTTCAGATACAAAGACATAATCTTCTTAGCCAGAGACTAAGAAGATTTGTGTATTTGGTAGCAATTTTGTGGCTACTAAACTGTAGAAACTTCATAGACAGCTTCAGTGTCCTTATTTAGTAGCCTTCAAAACTGTTACTGATTGTCATTGGATCTGTGGTCTTATTTCATGTCAATGAATATGCTTAGCTCCATGATTTTGTTTTATTTTCCATACTGAGTCAGCTTAATAAATCTCAGTGTCTTTTGGAAGCACCACTGAGTCCGTTTAGGAACTGCTGCATGATGCCTCTATTCAGTGGTGACTAACACAGATGGTTTATATATCACCCTGAAAAAGCCATAATGAATTAAGACTGAGCTTGAAATTTGAAAAATAACAATGAAAAAGATCAATAAAAAGTCAAAATATTTGCTTTTGTTTAAAAATTGTCAAAAACATTCTTGTCAAAATTAATTTATTCACTGGAATAGTTTCAGATATCTCCTGGATGCCTTAGATCAATGTGTGTGTGGACTGAGTGTGCATATTAAAAAGCAAAGCAAGCTTAGAGTCTCTTTCATCATGTATCCAGCTGGAATTGTGAATATGCATTGCTATATGCTGAAAGATCAGAGAAGCAGCAAAGAGTAGTAATGGGGTCTTCAGTTTCTCTCAGTTCAGATGACATGACTGTCACAGCAAGGTGTTGTGAAAAGTCTCAGTTTTTAGACACAGTCAATAACAAAGCATTGGTTGGTGAGTCTGTGAAAGGAAACGTGACTCTTGACTTTGTCCTGGGTGAAGTTTCGTTCACAAGAGGCACGTTGCAACAGCAACTGTTAGGTTGAACATCCTGCTGGAACAACAACAACAAAAAAAACCCCAACAGTTATGATCCACTTCAAGAAGGGACACTACACTAAAATAAAGATACTTACTAAAAAGAACCTAAAAAAGGTCAGCTAAGAGAAGGAAGTTTTACGAGGTGGTGTGGAAGCTACTTAAGGACACCATATGTGATTTCTCAAGGCCAGCACCCACCACCTGTCACAAAAGGTTTATGAAAAAGGAAGACAGCAGAGCTAGACAACAGAGCAAAGGAAGTTCTTTAAAAAGCTGAATTCACACCCAAATGATGTTTTGAACAGTTTTAAATGTAAAAACATGTTAAGACAGGCTAAGAAATATTTGAGCAAATAGTACAAAGAATTAAAACCAGTAATAGGTCTTACTTCTGATGTACCTGGAACAATGCGCCTGCCAGTCTTACTAGCCAATGCTCACGATTCTTGGACTTTCTCAAAGGATGTGTGAAATCGAAGTGATTTAATAGTCCTACAACAAAATACATGATAAAATAATATCAGAAGTACCAGATTTTATTCACCTAAAATTTCTGAAAGAATTCAAGATAAAAAATAGCTCACGTTACTTACAGTTTTCAAATTGCCTTGTTAGCAGAGACTTTGAGGATCTGTAGTGTGATTTCAGTTCTTTAAAACAGTTCTTTAATCACCCAGGGAACTGCAAGCTGTAATCCTGATGTTTGCCTTATGCAGTTCAGCACAAATTGTAATGCAAAATAAGATTTGTGGATGCCCAAAAACCTGTGATCTGTGTGAGAAAGGTCAACGTGAGGTTTGCAAAGAGGAAATCTACACATTTCTTGGAATTCTTTGACGAACCAGGAAATATGTGGATAAGGGTGCTAGAGTTGATGTGGTTTCCTTGAATTTCCACAAAGTTTTTGATAAAGCCCCTCACCAAAGGGGCCACGTAGGCATAGCATGAGAGGCAAAGTCCTGCAGCAGGTAAGTATATGAAGACCGTGCAGCAGCTCTCAAAACAGGGAGGTCACAACTGGAGGCTTGTGTTTAATAAATGGTCAAGTAAAAAGAGTGAACTGTGAAGTCAGAAGGTTTCATGATGGCTGCACAGATATTGACTGAACTAAAGGCAAGAGCTGGGTGCAACGTAATCTGAGGGTGAGTGATTTGTCAAAATGGCACATGAAGCACATTTTAGGTAGTTGTCAAGTGATGCACTTAGAAAAAAAATAACCAGTCAAGATTCACCTGCAAAATGGTGGGCTCAGAGCTGGCTGTTACCAAGCAGGAGTAGGATTTTACAGTATGATAACATTTCAACACTCAGCAGCAAATAAAATGATGGCAATTAATCGGGTAAAAAGTACAAGTGAAGGAACATTTTTATACTGCTGTATAAATCACAAGTTCACCTTATCTTGAATGGTGTGTGTGGCTACTGTTTGATACAGGTTATAGCACTAGGGAGACATTTGTCGTTACCAAATATGATTCCTGTTATGATAGAAGTTTGACATAGCTTATGAGTGAGGGAAATTCATCTCCATATACAGTCAGATAAATGTTTAGGATTGAAGACTGTTGCAGATATCTGCCCTTACTTATTGTCATTATTGTTAAATGGGTTTGCTTAGGCAGCATATATGCAACATTTGCCAGTTCTATATGAACTCTTTGAGTACACAAACAGAGTATGAAAGAACAAAAGTCAGTCCCTATCCTGAACAGCTTCCACTCTTCTGAGATCTTCTACAAGATCAGAAGTGTTGTAGATTACTGCAGCCTTTGAAGTTGGGGGGGGTGTCTGATTTCAAATGATGGTTTGAAGCAACTTTCCCAAAAAAAGTGTAAAATATTAACATCATCTTTTGCTCCTGAGATCTTTTCAGTATTGCCTTTATTCTAATGAGCCATTGCTTCTTATTGCATTTGTTAGCCACAGCTTTTCACTCTTGGCCAAATTGTAGCTGCTGCTATCTTAATTGGCACTAAAAATAACATTTTTTTTTTCCCTTGTAAGATCCTAAACCAAAAATTAAAGTCATATGCACTAACTACTTGATACACCATGAAAAGCCCATCCAGTATATCAGGGAGAAGAAAAGAGTTTAAACTGGATGAAAAATCAGGACAGGCACATGTCCTGTTTCATGTGACCAAAAGACTAAAAAGTGCAATGACCAACATCCGGAAAGCCTGCTGTGGGCCTTAGTCCTTGAGCAGGAGAGAAAACTGCTATACTTTAGTCATGACAAGCGCATTATAGAGGAGATTTTGAAAGCTGAGAGGATGTTCTCTGACTATCTTTTCCTCAGTCTGCTTTATCTCTTTTTTTTTTCCCTAATGTGCTATTCTAAAAGTTGGTTTTAATAATATTTAAGGACCTGATTTTTTAAAGTCCCTAGGATCATCATCTTATTCTGAAATACTAAAAGCTAAAATTCAGTTTGGCATGCCATGGAACTTTGTATACCTTAGACTTGCAGACACCTAAGTAAATAGGCTCACATTTTTTTACAGAATCACACAATCACCTGGTTGGAAGAGACCCTTAAGATCATCAAGTCCAACTGTTCACCCTGCACTGCCAGGGTCTCTAAACCATGTCCCTCAGCATCACATCTACACGTCTCTTAAACACCTCCAGGGATGGGGACTCCACCACTTCGCCAGGCACCCTGTTCCAGTGCTTAATGACCCTCTGTGTAAAGAAATTTTTCCTGATATCCAACCTAGATCTCCCCTGATGCAACCTAAGGCCATTTTCCCTTGTCCTGTCATTCATAATGTGAGAAAAGAGACCAACTCCCTCCTTTCAGGTAGTTGTAGAGAGCAATAACGTCTCCCCTGAGCCTTCTCTTCTCCAGGCTAAACAATCCCAGTACCCTCAGCTGCTCCTGGTAAGACAGGTTCTCTAAACTCTTCACCCGCTTTGTTGCCCTTCTCTGGACATGCTCCAGCATCTCAATGTCCTTCTTGAAGGGAGGGGCCCAAAACTGGACACAGTACTCAAGGTGTGGCCCCACCAGTGCTGAGTACAGGGGGACAATCACTTCCCTCCTCCTGCTGGCCACATTATTTCTGATACAAGTCAGGATGCCGTTGGCCTTCTTGGCTGCCTGGGCACACAGCTGCCTCATATTCAGACAGTTGTCGACCAGCACCCCCAGGTCCTTCTCTGCTGGGCAGCTTTCCAGCCACTCCTCCCCCAAGCACCCCTGGTGCATGGTAAACTGCACCAGAAAAATAATCTAAACTAAAAACAATCCAGAAAACAAACAACAACAAAAAAAGAAAACAGAGAAAACTTCTCTTCTGTAACTCTGAACAAGTTATTTTTTCCTCAGTAGGGTGTTCTTACTAAGGCTGAAAGAAATGCTTATGAAATTATAAGCGTGGCTGGAAAATGTATATGGGCATTCTGTCTGCAATTCACTTTGCTCGGTCTGAGAGGGCACCAAGTCCAGACTAAACAGGTTAAAGACAATTGCATCTGGATAATTGGATTATGTGATAAATTAAGCCATTTGCGGAGCAAAGACGGATATTAGGAGGGAGAGAGGTGACAGGCCATTATGAAACAAAAGGAGAAGAATCATCAGCTCTTATGGAATTAGGACAAGCCGTAGCTGCAGTTGTGGCTGGGGGAACAC
>NW_010418040.1:0-2327 GCF_000710305.1 Buceros rhinoceros silvestris | reverse complement strand
AAGAAGAAAAATCATCAGCTTTTAGGGAGTTAGGAAAAGCCGTAGCTGCAGTTGTGGCTGTAGTCAGTATGGTCCAAAAGTTGATATTCCTATCGTGTTGCTTAAGTATGTATTCAACACTTTAGTAAGATTGCTTCTGTAGTATATATTCCCTGCATTTGTTGCAATTATACTGCTTTGACACAACAAACCTCTTTAGTGAGTGGGAAAATTATTGGAACCAAATTCATATCTATTGAAATTTTACCAGGCTTCCTTACTGGTTTGAAATGTAAGGAATTAATTTTTTTTTTTTCATAAAACAGTAGATTTTGTTAATTAGTTAAAAAAATCAGTCTGATGAGCAGACTCGTGACTCCAGCAGGTCGTGCAGGAAGGGCGCTGATAGTGCTGGCTGCTTAGAGCAAGGAGAGATGAGGTCCACTCAGCAGAAGGTCGCAGCCTCTTTAAGAGCTGGCTGATGCCACTGCCCAGACAAACGTTCAGGGGAGACATGCAGCCGCTCAGGTGTCAGGCTGCAGGTGTGCCCTGCTGTTGCACCGGTTCAAGAGGGCAGCACAGTGAGCACGCCTGTGGGAGGTGTGCCCAGGTAGAGCAACTTCTCTGCCTACTGACAAAGCTCCAAGAGAAGGTAAGCAGGTTAAAGAGCATTTGGAAGTGCGAGGAAGAGATTGATCAACGGAACATCGTGCCTTTCCCGATGCAGGCCCAGCAGGCAGATAAAGGGCACAGCAAAGGACCCCAGGCTCCATCTCCATCAGATCGAAAGCAAAGATCAGAAGGACAAAGGGCAATGGCAACTAATTCCTGCTCCAACACTCAGGGCGTGTTGCCCCAGCAAGGCCCTCACCTTCCCAGGTGTCCTTGAATAACAAGTGTGAGGCCCTGCAAGGGGAGCCAATCAATAATGAAACTGATGACTCACCAAGCGAGGAGGCACTACTGGAGCTAAGTCAACAAAGCCCAGCATAAAAACTACTTCTATGAAGGCACAGCAAAGGACCCCAGGCTCCATCTCCATCAGATCGAAAGCAAAGATCAGAAGGACAAAGGGCAATGGCAACTAATTCCTGCTCCAACACTCAGGGCGTGTTGCCCCAGCAAGGCCCTCACCTTCCCAGGTGTCCTTGAATAACAAGTGTGAGGCCCTGCAAGGGGAGCCAATCAATAATGAAACTGATGACTCACCAAGCGAGGAGGCACTACTGGAGCTAAGTCAACAAAGCCCAGCATAAAAACTACTTCTATGAAGAAAAAGAGACGGGTCATTGTCATAGGTGACTCCCTTCTGGAAGGAACAGAAGGCCCAATATGCAGACCTGACCCACCTCACAGGGAAGTCTGCTGCCTCCCCGGGGCCCGGGTTAAAGATATAGCAAGAAAGCTTCCCACCCTGGTATGGCCCTCAGATTAGTATCCATTATTGATCTTTCAGGCAGGTAGTGATGAATTCCAAATGAGAAGCCTGAGGGGAATCAAGGAAGATTTCAGAGCCCTAGGATGACTAGTCAAGGGATCAGGAGCACCAGTGGTGACTCCTCTATCCCTCAAGTTGCAGGGAATGATGAGAGGAAAAACAGGAAGACCCACCATGTCAATATCTGGTTCTGAGATTGGTGTCACCAGCAAGACTTTTTTGACCATGGGTTGGTCTACACAGCACCAGGCTTGCTGATGTCAGATGGGATGCACCTGTCTCAAAGGGGGAAGAGAGTTCTTGGACAGGAGCTGTCAGGACTCATCGAAAGGGTTTTAAAAATAGCAACAAAAAATGTTTCTATAAATACATTAACAGCAAAAGGAGAGCTAAGGAGGTCTCCATCCTTTGCTGGATGTGGGGTGGGGTGGGGGTGGGGAAACACAGTGACCAAGAAAAAGGAAAAGGATGAGGTATTGAATGCCATCTTTGCCTCCATCTTTAATGGCAAGACCAGCTCACTGAGTGCTCAGCCTTTTGAACTAGACACCAGAGGTGGGAAGTGGAATCCAGGGCCCATAATCCACGAGGGAATGGTGAATGAACTACTGCACCAATTAGTTGTGCACAAGTCTATAGAGCCATATGGAATCCACCCAAGAATTCTGAAGGAGCTGGCGGAAGGGATCACCAAGCCACTTCCAATGAGCTACCAACAGTCTTGATTGACGGGTGAAGTCCCATTTGACTAGAGGTTGGCCAGTGTAATGCCCATCTACAAAAAGAGCCCAGAGAGCAGTGGTGAATGCAGTTCAATCCATTTGGTGGCTGATCACCAGTGTTGTTCCACAGGGCTCAGTGTTGGGGCCTGTTCTCTCTAACATCTTGTCCTGGGTCCAACATGGTGGAA
>NW_010418039.1:0-15326 GCF_000710305.1 Buceros rhinoceros silvestris | reverse complement strand
GTGGGGGGATGGGGGAGCAGGGTGGGGATGGTGGGGAGCAGGGTCCAGTATTAATTTTCTGCTATAAATTCATTTTGTGAGGAAGTATCACTTAGAATCTGACAGATGATTTTCAGTTGTTTGTCCTCAGCATCTCCTTGGCCTTGGTGTGTTTTCTGCTTTATAGTCGATTTTCCATTTCACACATTCAGCTAAATGTTGCCCAAAACACACGAGAGTAAAATCTTAATATTTCATTTTAGAAGATTTTATAAAGAATTGTAATGATGATTATTGTTTACTATTTTTGTTTAAAGGAAAAACTCCATTCATGGACAAAGACTGACATAACTGGTCAAATGACGTTCCAGGAACACTACCGTCACTGGGGGTTCCTAGTGACTGAAACTTGCCCTGTTCTTACTCTTCTCTGAGCAATGTTTTATGACTACTTTTGGCAAGAGAACAATGGACTAGATGGACAATTACACAGCAAGCATCATACAAAATAACCCAAGAGCATGGGTTAACAGTAAGCATCCTGCTTACTGTTCCTCCCTGCCTTCCTTCTTGCCTCCTCTCCTTAATGGAAGAATTGTGTAAAAATGCTGAAGGTTAAACAGACCTTTGAAATTTTCAGCAACTTCTATTTGGAGGAGGGATATAAAAAGCCTTCATGATCACTGAAGGCAGGTGATTCCAAAAGGAAACTTGATTTCTTGTGATGCTCCCCACCACAAGAAATTTTCTCGTGATACCTCCACTGAATGCAGGCATGGGCAGTAGAGGACAAGGTCACATTCACTGAAAGACAGAGGGCAGCTGAGGCAGAGAACAAATTGCTCCCGGATAGTGAGATGATTTATACTTTTATTTTATACAAATAGCAACACTGTTGTAATTCTGGTAGTGTAAGGATATAGATGCAACAATTCTTGAAGAATAAGTATTATCTTTTGTTGGTCTGGCAGCAAAACCCATTGGGCAGTGCTGGTGCACAGGTGCTGTGGCCTGGGGCACAAAACCCTTCTTCTGGACTCGGACAAATTCCTCTGTCTTGGACACGTAGGCCCTTTTCTATTTGAAATCAGGAGTTCATCCATGAGACGGGAAGAAGGGCTTCTGTGCCTGAAAGCTTGTTGGTTTTCTGCAGCTCTAGCAGCTGGTCTAGTACAGGAGATCATGCCTCACTTACCTTGCTTTTATCTGTTAGGGCTCTCATAGATGATGTGCCAGGAGATTGCATGTAAGAGATTTTTGCATACTGCAAATTTTTTTTTTAATTACCGCACCATTTTTGGATGCTGCAAAACTATTTAGAATTTTCTGCAAACACTGTGCACAACTGCCAGCAAAAAATGTTGGCATGTTCAGCAGCCAGTCATAGATAATTAAGGCTCCCCTTCAGACAGACACCCATCCAGCTTGGGCTCAGGGCATCCAGCGTGTGTCTTTTGGAGCCCCCTGGGATGAACAGTTTGAGGGCTTCATCTGTGCTGCTGGCTGTCTTCGGAGGTGGGGAGATGGTGAGAAAGGAGCCACAGATTGTCTTGTCTTCTGTTGTCTGAAGTTTACTCTTTCAAGCACTATAAGTGGAGCCAGATGGGTCTCTCATTTGCAAAACCATTTTGCAAACTGAAGAGGAATGCAGACAGGGAGGAATTAATGGATCTACTCACCTTGATGTAGAAAGGCAGGTCACCGCTCACAACAGCTCCAATGTCCCCAGTTAGGTCCAAAACCAAATACTAATAAAATATCTGTATCCATGACTATTTTGTGATGTGTTTGATTGTCTTAATCATACTCTGTGATCACTTGGCCTCATCGGAACCGCAGCTTGAGCTGTACTAGTGGTCATGATGCTGTCATGGACAGCCGCTCTGGCTGTCTGCTTTTCTGTTAGCCACTGAACTGCTTTCATGTGGATCCCCCACATCTTGAGTGAGTCATCTAAGAAGTCACCTACTGAGTAAAAGCTGGGTATAGTTCCTCCTCCCACTGCATTTTTTAATGAAAATAACCATGACATCTGTTTTAGTCAATCTTTCAGGGACATAGCTTGTCTCATTTCATAATAGGGCTTGGAAGGAAATTTTAGGTAGGTTACCAAAAAAATATATAGGGAATATTTCATTTCAAATAAGATCTGATTTACCCCTGACCAGGAGTTTCATTTCATCTAACAATGGTCACCTAAAAAGGAGACATCTAGTCTCATTCTGATTTTCTCCCAAGCAATGGAGAAAATACCTGGCAACAGGCATTCCGTTTCATCTAAGGCCCTGTTTAGGGATGGGGTAGAAGGAGCCTGCTTTTCTTCACTTCATCCAGTCTCCAGAGCACGTCCAGGACTACCTTTCTCTGCAGAGAATTTCACTGATGCTAAATACCCATTATTCGGATGGTCTCACAATTATGCATTGTGAGCTACAAGTATGCAATGGTGCAAGAATATAACGGTCAGATAAAAAGCAACCATGAGTTATTACTGGTCTCTAGGAAAATATGCAAAAAATTAATCAAGTATTCACTCTGAGGTGGAAAAAAAAAATTAAAGCACTTGAATGAATTAGTTGTTGGCCAAGCTCTTCAATCAACAGCACCAGCTTCTTACTACCATAAAAGATAAAGGGTTAAAACCTACAAAATATATATATATATAACACAAAACTTTAGAAACATTTTTCAAAAATGGCTGACATTGAAGTTAAAGCTATTTTCTCCTCATTGCTATCATCCTTTAGCCATCGTCGTATGTTCAGCTTTGCAAGGCGCCTTCAGTGGGAATCAATCTGATCCTACAGCCCCCTCTGCTGTGCAGTTGTCATCAGTGCCAGAAACTCAGCAATTTGGTCAGTTCTGTAACAGCTGTTGCACGCATACTTACGTGGGGACTTAAAAATTTGCTCATTATTTCAGGTTTGCACAGTTCGTAGCTAGCAGTGAATTTAGAGTCATTGCACCTCTGTGCATTAGGGGAGTACTAACAAAGTGAGCAGCTACAGAATCAGTTACATTTTCCCCAAAACTCTGGAAGATACAGGTCAGCACCTGCTGGGTTAGTCAGAAATGCCCATAGGAAATAGAAAGGGAATAATCTGCAGGTGATGCAAAGAGACTTCTTGGATCAATCAAAGAGATAAAGTCAAGGACATTATGCAAAAAAGTGATTCTTGTGCTTCAGATAAATTTTAATGGAAAAATATGTATAGAAGGAACGAAACAACAACAGCTGCAGTAGTCAGAGGACCCACCTCTAAGAGAAAAAAGAGAGCAAGTTCAGACGGGGAGGACGCAATGAATACATAGACAGAGGAAGACAGGAAAGGAGGCAAAGATTTACTTCCTGGATCATAAGAATCATTCATGAAATACGTATGATGGAGAGCTGTATAGCCAGCAACCGGATGTATAAGGGGGGGAGGTGGTGGGTAGGGGCGGGGAGGGACGGGGGGGGGAAGTATGAAGGCATCATCTAGATACGAAAAGCAGTTGAAGGAAAGCACGATCACAATCAGGGGAAGCATCCAGGTGACGTTGTTCAAAGAAAAATGCCCTTAGCAGGGCTTTTTTGCCAAACAGTTGATATTCCAAGACCAGATAAATTTGTTGTTGGCTAGAAACCTCGCATTTTTCTGGTCAAAAGTCCCCAGACAAGAAGCGTACAATGCAGTGTATCGATAGCAAGCATCTGACATGTTGTGCCTGTGTTGTGCAATGGCCGTGCGTGTTCTGGTTGCCCAGATTTGCAGTGCAGGTGGAAATCCATCAGACAACACGTGCCCAATGTTTTAATGCACTTCAGTTACGCTGGACTCGCTCTAAGGAAGAGACAAAGCTATCTTGTGTGACAGTGTAACAGTGACTTTTTGTCTAGGATTTCAGGACATCTGCCTGCCTAAACTCATCCATTTCTGAAAGGTGGAAGAGGCAACAGGAGAGCAACAAGCACAGCAGCTGTCCCTTCTGCTGCAGTGCAGTATGAGGAAATACACTTATGTCGTGTGGTGGTGATGTTACCTGAACTGCTCTGCCAGAATGGGCAGAACATCTTGGAAGGTCAAGTCTAAGCCACAACAGTCATACAGTTTATATCAGCAAAGCTGATAATGTTATGAAGGCATACTGGGAGAATGAAGGTTTAGACAGAAGAATTTGGATGTCCATGTGATACCTATGACAGCAGAGAAACTCCTAAGAATATTTGCCTTGCCATCAGGAAGCGTGATATCAATTCCATAGTCAATAGGATGCCTACGAACTTGCCTTCCAGCAGAAAAGATTGAGGAAGCTTTTCTTAGTGTGTTTAAAGGATATTTGATGCCTCCCAGTCTCCAAAGATTTGTCTGCTTCTAAATGTGGTGTGATTAGCACACGTGCCGTAACGATGGCCGTTAGTGATAGGGGACAGCAACATACAGCTGAGCATGACTGAAAAAGGGACAAAGCTCAGCAGCTGAGACTACCAGCACTAGCACGAGATTAGTGAACACGGGCCTTCTGATCAGAACCAAGTATCAAAACTAAGGAGACTTTCTCTGCTGAGCCTGAGTTACCGTGCAGCTCCCACTCTCCTCCCTTTTTCTGCTCAACTGTGTGATCACATAGGACACAACGCTTGAAGCGAATGTCTCACTTGTCTTTTCATCCTCTCTACAGACCAACTACAGTCTAATCACCCTAGAGGACATCACAGCAGTTACAACCTACTTCTGGTCACTGTGTCAGAACAGACAGAGAAGGAGTTGAAATACACTCACTTATCTGACTACCAGATGGCTCGTCCAGAATATGTCTTCTCGTATATTCATATAGTGTCTGCACAAGTCCAAAAAGGGTTCAGTGACGTATTAAATGGAGTAGGAGTCCTTGCTGTTGACTATCTAGTATATAGGGACACTCAATAAAAAACCAATAGCACTACTCATAAGATGGAACGCCATCTGACACCGAATCATAGCAAAATAAAAATTAGTGTTGTGTGAGTTACTTTGATCAGACCTTGGAAAAATACCTCTGGGCCTCTTCAAACAAAGTGAAAACAATAAAGCATTTTCAAATCTCCAACTTGGTGGAAAAATCAGAACCCATAATATGGGTTTACCTCGCAGAGATTAATGCAGATTCTTGTTATGAAGTGCAAAATAATAAGCAAATAGTACATCTTACGGGGAAATTTTGACAAGAATGTTGAGACAAGGGGGGCTGTATAATTTTAAAACCACAATAAATGACAACGATAAATGTCAGCAACAAAGTCGCTGGATGTGTTCCAGGGCATATTCCTAGAAATTCAGGTCACAGAGTGGAAAAGGTAGATATGCCATAAATAGTGGACAAAGCAGTATTTTACAGGAGACGCTTTGGGAGCATAAGTTATTGAGAATGTAGAACTAGCACAGGAAAATTGTATCCAAGTAAAAAAGATTCTAGCATTAGCACTGGATAACAATACATATTGTGCAATATAGTTGAAAAGGGATGACAAACCTTAGGCTTCTGCACAATCCAGACTTCATGCATGATCATAAACCTACAAAGGAATGACTTCAAAGTGAAAGAGAAGCCCAGAAGAGAAATTCCTGTAGCAACATGTACTGGTGTCTGCAAAAAAAGGAGCAAAAATTTTGAGGGAAAATAGAGAGCATTGATGTGATGAATCTTTTAAAAGATTAGGTCAGGATGGCTTGCCCAAAAACAAGTTCTCCTGGCCTATGAGGACTTCTGGAGTGTAAAAAACTAAAGTCAACCTGAAAAATGAGAGAAAAGTGAGCAGTGACCCTGAAGAAGACTCCTTTCAGGCATCTGAGGATTTATGGATCTGACAATGATGTTATGGGAAGTCGGAGTCCTTTTCTGCTCCCAAATCTGTGTGAAAGACTAGATGTGGTTAGGACATGCTAACAATTTGTATTTTTTTTTTCATATGGCAATAAAATATGTACAGCAATATCTGAAACTTCTGAATAAGTGTCAAGTGTTAGGGCTGGGCTGGCCACTAAAGTGACAGATACTGTCTATTAACCCCTCTCCCTCCTCAAAGGGGAAGATAAAGGAAATAAGGGAGAGAGATGTGTGGATTGGAAAAAAACCCTAAAACTGCTTTAATGAAAATAATAACAATAAAATGAAATATAGACAAATACATACAAACTCAATACTAAACCTAAACCCTCTCCCTCCCTAAAGGGGAAGAGAAAGGGAATAGGGGAGAGAGACTTACGGATTGGAAAAGAAAACTAAAACCGCTTTAATGAAAACAATGACAATAAAATGAAATATATACAAAACCAATACCAACCCCAGCTCCCCTGATGGCAATTATATCACCATCACCACTGATGCTGGGGCCAGACACTGGAGAGGTCTCAGACTTGATTCAGTGTCCGACAGGACATTTCAAAGACACCGCAGCTACCTGTGGGCTTTCGGCATAGCTGCTTTGGAAGCAAAAGAAACACCTTGCCTGGTCTTTCAGAGGACCCTGTTATAGCTGCCTTGGAGACAGGAAACTCAACAGTCCACCTTGCCCTGTCTCTAGGAGAATCCCTCTGTGGTAAGATTGCTGAGGGTTGAGGAACAGCAGGTGCCAATTGCTATTACAACGTTGCACCGGCAGCAATACCATATTAATCGAGACTCCCTGATCCCCATCCATAAGCTGATCCGTCAACTGGAGAGTCAAGGAGTGATCAGCAGGACACACTCACCCTTTAACAGTCCTATTGGGCCAGTGTCAAAATCCAATGGAGAGTGGAGACTGACAGGATATCATGACCTGAATGAAATCACACCACCACTGAGTGCTGCTGTTCTGGACATGTGAGAACTCCAGTATGAACTGGAGTCTAGGGCAGCTAAGTGGTACGCCACAACTGATATTGCCAGTGCATGCTTCTCTGTTCCTACAGCACCAGAGTGCAGGCCAGTTTGCCTTCACCTGGAGAGGTGTCCAGTATACGTGGAATCCATTGCCCCGGGCTGGAAAGACAGTCCCACCATTTGCCATGGACTGATTCAGTCAGCACTAGGAAAACGATTAAAAGAAGAGACACTGGCAGCATATGAAGGAGCTCGAGCCGCCTCAGAAATGGGGGTACTGAAGCACAGCTCCTCTTAACAGCCCAGATGCCGGTGCTGGGCTGGGTGTTCAAAGGGAGGGACTCCTCTGCACATCATGCAACTGATGCCATGTGGAGTAAGTGGATTGCACTGATAACACAGTGGGCTCAAATAGCGAGTCCTGGCCACCCATGGATCTTGGAAGTGATCACAAACTGGCCAGAAGGTAAAGATTTTGGAATGTCACTGGAAGAGGAGGTGAAACGTGACGAAGAGGCCCCACCGTATAACAAACGACTAGATAATGAGTAGGGATATGCCGTGTTCTCAGATGGGTCCTGTTGCATTATCGATAGTGACTGTCTGCTGTGTGGAGTCCCACACAATAACTTGCCAAAGCTGCTGAAGGAAGAGGTGAATCGAGTCAGTTTTCAGAAGTGAAATCCATCCAGCTGGCTTTAGACATTGATGAACAAGAAAAGTGGTGAGTCCTCTCCCTCGCTCGACTGACTCCGGGATGGTGGCAAATGGATGGTGGGGGTGGTTACAGCAATGGAAGTAGAGCAACCGGCAGTGCAGAGGCAAATCCACCTGGCTGCATGGTGCTTAGGTCCAGCTGGGTTTAAACCATGACATCCTGAGTCACAGAATGGCTGAAGCAGGAAGGCATTTCTGGAGAGGGACTAGTCCGGCCCCTAACTGAGAGGTAGCTGGTTGTCCAGAGCTGTTTCTCATTGGTTTTCTTTTACATATTAGGGGTTTACATTGTGACAGACAGCATTTACAGAGCTGGTGTCACAATTTTCAATTCAGTACCAAAATCGCAAGTGATGGAATGAAGGAAGGGGTGCGTTTCCAGTTGAAGGGGTTCTTTGCGAATAAGAAGATACAGCAGCAGATTTTTTACATCAGCTTAGAGTCTTATTTGGAAAGACAATTCCCAAGACAGGTGATCTGCCTAAGGAATTAGGCCCGGACTCTGATGAGTGTGAACCTGTCATGTCAGCTTTGCCAGCTGAGCAAATTGGACAGCACCGCCCAAGAGTCAGCCAGCCCATGAATCAGTTTTAAGGTATGCTGGCAGTTAATGTCTTTGTACTCACTTCCAAAGCCAATAAACATCCCCCTGACTTTTTTCCATCTTTCCTAGACTAAATAGCTCCTCTATAACATTGTATTTTCTTCTATTTCAGGAGCTGTTTCAGACTAGCCTGATTAAACATTTTACTTTTCAGATTGGGAAAGGTCCCTGGAAGATGATGGTTGTATCCAAGGCACTTCTCTACTGACTAACAAGAACTAGTAACATTGGCTGCTGAGCTGGTGGCTAGAAATATCCCTTGCTATCAACCAATAGCAGGGGGCAAGCAATGGGGAGATGTGGGGATGGCCTGAGACCTGCACGTTGTACTGACACCAACATCTCACTTTACTCTTGGCTGACAGCACGACTCGCTGCTGTGACCCAGACGTGGTTCTGCAAACCCAGGAGGTGTGAGGAGAGTAAACTGCTCAGCAACAGAGTGCCCCAGATCCCCAGGTTCTGCAGTGAGACTCTCTAACTCCCTGTGCAGTATGTGTCACCACATCCACAGCAATGCAAGGGCTGCCATCTGCAGGTTTCACAGTTGTGTCAGTGTGACTCAATACAGTTGTGGTGCAGTAACTCATGATGTTTGGTTTCTATAATGCTGTTTTTCCAAGAGAAGCATAGTAAGTAACCCCTAAATAGTATTTCTTGATCACTATCAGCATGTGCCAAGCCTGAGTTGCTAATAATTGAATGTGTTTTGTCTTTATTTGAAAGCCTGTTACATTTATTTCAGGCTCACTGCGCCCAGAAGCCAGTGCAGTAAGAAGAACAGTGAGACTGTCAGCTGTCACAGCCACGGGGATTTGGAAGACCTTTGTTCTGAGCCTGCCATTGCATGGGTTGATAATTTGTTGCTATGCAACACCATTGATTTCCTTTCTTTCCAGTGCAGTTGAGACCAAAGCCTGCTGCTAATCAGGATGGAAGTTAGGGTGAAGTTAGGCTGTTAAAGGTGAGAAAATATAAGAAAAGACTCTGGACTTTTAGTCCAGACAGCTATTATGTGACCTGGTACTTGATAGTAAATGGTACCTTCTGCTTGGAAAAATAAAGTCATGCATATGCAGTAAAAAATGTTGTAGGATTCTGAAGTTATTTTTTTAAAACTTTAGTTCCACAGAAGTTGTCAAGCCTTCTTTGAAAAAAAAAAACCCTTTTGTTTTAAAAGCAGTTTAAGCTCACTATCTTCTATTCAAACTGCCCATACCAAAATATGGCTTCTGTACTTATACTACCTGACACCTTGAAATCATCTTCTCCTGGACACCATTGTACACGTATCATGGCCGTACGCACATGCCGTGCCCCTAGCTGTATGTCCTGTTGCCACGTCAGTGAGTAATCCAGAGCTTCTCGCAAATACTCTCTTTCTAACAGGAAGTGTCAGCACACTGGCACACACGTGCCAGTGGCATTTCTGCAGATAGCCTCTCAGAAAAGTCAAAGCTGATGGTTACCATGGGATTCGCTCATTAAGTTTTTACTAAATACTCTGTGTTCTTCACTGCATGTTAATCTTTGCTGCTCTTCTCCCCCTCCCCTCCATTCTCTTGCCCTTTGTGCATGAACGTGAATTGTACCAAACCAAGGCCAGGGGAAGAGAGGTGCCGTGCTCTGGCACCAGGCAGTGGGTTCCACTCTTGCTTTCAGCATGAGAAATCCAGTCTTTCAACCACTTGCCAAATGGGCATTGCTTGGTGTTTTGAAAAAAAAAAACCCCACAGAAATCAGCTGCTGCACCTGTTATTATTTATGGATAATAACAAGCTTTGAAAACAGATGATACTTGATGTGCTCACTTGCTGAGGAATGGACTGGGTTCTTGTTTCCGCTTACATCCTTTGTGTTCTTTTAGTGGGTGCAGGAGCCTTCGCGTGGTTGCATTTTGCACTCTCACTTCCATGAAGGCCCATGTACACCTGCAGAGAGGTGTGAGAGGGTCCCGGCAATGAAGGCGGTTATTATTTCATGTGACGCAGTCCTTGCTGGTTTACATGCTCATCCTGTGTGCCCAGGCTTGCAGGAATGGTCCGTGGGCAGGACTTGGCTCTGCAAGAACACTGTCCTTTGGGATCCTACAGAGAACACCGTGTAACTGGCTCTACTGAAACTCCCCAGGAGGCCAGGGCAACACACTCTGTTTTACTTAAGAGAGCAGGACTGGGAAAGGTTTTTCCCCTTAGCTCCGCAGGTAAAGGAGCCTGAGTGACAGGTTTTTCCCTCTGTCGTCCAAATCTCCCATATGCTCCAGATATGTCAAAAAAATCATCAGCTCTCTCACTGCTTGCCTGCTGTGGATGTGCCTGTGTCAAGACAGCTGCTAACCTGGATCAGGCTGCCCACGTCAGCCCCAGGTGCTCTGTGGGCTGCAACAGAAAGCCAAAGCTGCTGTAAGCCCTCAGTAGGTTTTAGGAAGCTGGGAAGGGAATTAAAGTGACTTGCTGCTGGCACATTCCTATTAATGTGTTTGTTCGCTTTCTTCAGGATCCTGTGAGAATCCCCAGTGAATTCAGATAACTGACAGGCTCCTACTGACAATTAACATCAGCTTCCCTTCTGATATGCGGGGTGGGCTAAGAACATTTTTCTTAAGGCAGAGTTGTTAATCCTCTGGAGAGGTACTTGAAAAAAATGCATTTTCTGGCAAAAAACCTCTCCCCCTTGTTTAGGATGGACAAGGGAGGAAGTGATGGAGATAGAGGGTGCAGAGTATTGTACAACCTGTTGCAGTGTGTGGGCTGTTGCAGATCAGCTATTTTTGTTACTACTCTGTTACATTGGGAGCTCAAACAAAAGTCCCCACTGCAGCTGTGGATGAAGTTTCTATTTCTCTCTCCATACAAGCTGTGAAAAATCTCAGAGAAATTAGCAGAGTGTAATACATGTGGAGCCCTGGAACTCCGGGACTGAATCAAATGCTGCATTTGTTTAGTCTGATGAACAAAGTGTACCTAGATGTCTACAGGGTCTAAACACAGCACTGATGTTCTGTTCCGTTTCAGAGGAACTTGAAAATGAAAATAAACATTACTGGGTCTTTTCAAAAGGTCTAAGAAGCTAAATACTCAAGAAGAGTTTAAGATCTGCTGACTTTCAGTGAAACTGGGTGTCTGATTTGAGGTTGACTCTCCTCCTGCACACCATGGAAATAAGGTGCCTAAAGGAATAGCTGAGTACAGTTCTTTACAGCTACAAACTGTAACGTAATATTTGAGAAGGCTCAGCCTGAAGGACCCTTCCCCATCCGTATTTCGCTAGAAAATTCTGAAGTTTTATGTCCAACAGGTCCTTCTAGGAATCTGTCTGGTCTCTCTCCTCAGGTTCTGTTATGGACGATACAGATCAAAAGTGAAGTGCAGCAAAGGAATAATACAGACACAAAACCTGAATCATGAACTTGTATTTCACAAGCCTGGAGCAGCCCTTAAGAGACCAAGCTACGGCAAAGCTGATAGTACTGGGAGATGATGTGAGGAAGGGTCCAGACAGTCCAGTTAAACAGAAATTAGCAACCTAAGCTTCTGGCCATAATTTGGACAATTTCCAGGACTGAGAATTTTTTTCAGTGTAAATGGTCTGTAGGTCTGAGCTTGGGGATGGCTTTTGAGATTGGAAAAGCCATAAGGAAAAATTTTTATTTTGAGGGTGACAAAGCCCTGGAGCAGGTTGCCCAGAAAGGTTGTGGAGTCTCCTTCTCTGGAGATATTAAAGAGCTGCCTGAATGTGATGTTGGCCAACCTGCTCTAGGTGAACCTGCTTGAGCAGGGGATTGGACTAGATGATCTCCAAGAGGTGCCTTCCGACCCCTACCATTCAGTGATTCTGTGATTGATCCCAGTTGTTAACACGGCAGTCTTCTTGTGTGGTGTAACACATTCATGTCAATTTTTCATGCTATTGCCTTTGATTTTTCTAAATGTAAAATATACTTCTGAATGTAAAGTGTTCTGCACTGAAACATGGAATTATAAAATAAGAAAAGCAAATAAGTACATCAATAAATAGTAATAAAAGTAATATCACTAAATAATTATGTAGATAACTCAAGATATCTTCACATCCATAAAAAAGGCTTGTTCAAGTTCAAACAGTGACTTACCTTTTCTCACCTAAAGTTTATTTTTCAGTAGTGCACCTGAGCTATAATTTTCCCAATGCAAAAGTCTTGGGGTGTTGTCCCTGCTTGACAAAACCCCCTCCTTTAACTGAACTAGCTCTTTAGCAAGCACAATCACAGAGGAGTGACAGGGCTTTGTCATCTCAGACAGAAAAAAGCTGGAGCCAGACAAACGCCTGCATGCAAGAAAGGCATGATCCAAGTTAGGACAGAGATCTAGGATGAGATTCCTCCAGACCAGATTTGCTTTTCGCACTAGTGACATGTGGATTTGGCAACTTGGACATTACTGTTGTTGGTCCCCTCTGGGAACTGCTGGTGCTGGAGCCAGTGCAGGGTGTGGGTCATTGGTGCTCTGGCAGGAGCAGGGAGCAGAGACCAGCGATATCTTGCTGTCCTGCCTGGCTGCCCCTGCTTGAAGGGCTTCTCAGCTCCACATGAGCTTAGAGCTGGCCCTGCTCAGGTGGCACGGCACCACTGACACACCTGAAGCTTTACCATTAAGTACGTAGAGACCCTGCTTAATTTTAATTGGCACTTACCAGCAATTCAGTTTAAATACCCAATGTGCCTCTGAGAACTGAGACTGTCATGGAGCAACAGTGTCAAGATTCCAGGTGTGAGAAAGGTAAGCTCAAGGGAACAGGCCTGAAGAAGCAGTGTTTGTTCTCCATATATTTCCTGTCACAGAGTAGAATACAGAGCTCTGCATCTCAGTGATGGTTAAGGTGGGGGTCTCAACTTGATCAGAGTTTTGTGAGGAAACTACCTTTCAGGCTGTGAATTAATAAAAGAGAGACAGCACTGCCAGGTCACCGCTAAACCATGTCTCTCAGCACCACATCTAACGTATCCTCTAAATACCTCCAGGGATGGGCAGACTGTTCCAATGCTTAATGACCCTTTAAAAATTAGAAATTTTTCCTAATATCCAGCCTAAATTTCCCTTAACCAGGGAAATTGCCTTTCTCGGGACATGATTCAGCACCTCAACGTCCTTCTTGAAGTGAGGACCCCAACACTGGACACAGCACTCAAGGTGTGGTCTCACCAGTGCCGAGTACAGGGGGACAATCACTGCCCTGCTCCTGCTGGCCACACTGTTCCTGATACAAGCCAGGATGATGTTGGCCTTCTTGGCCACCTGGGCACACTGCTGGCTCATGTTCAATTGGTTGTGAACCAGCAACGCCAGGTCCTTTTCTGGTGGGCAGTTTCCAGCCACTCCTCCCCCAGCCTGTAACGCTGCAAGGGGTTGGTGTGGCCCAAGAGCAGAACCCGGCACTTGGCCTTGTTGAACTTCATTCTGTTCGTCTGTGCTAAAAAAGGGTGGAGCTCCTGAACTTTTGCAATATATTGATGATACCATTGTCTGGGGTAATACAGTGGAAGAAGCTTTTGAGAAAAGGAAGAAAGTAATTCAACTTCTGAAAGCTGGTTTTACCATCAAAAGAGACAAGGTCAAGGTACCTGCACAGGAAATCCATTTATAGGAATTAAATGGTCATTGCCAGATCCTAATAGTTCTGATGAACAAAATAATGGCTATGTCATCAGCAACTAATGAAAATAGAAATGGCAAGCTTTCTTATGGGTTTCTGGCAAATGCATATTCAGTCAGATCACGAGCCCTCTTTATGAAGTGACTGAGAAATAGAACAATTTTACATGGGGCCCCAGCAATGACAAGACTTGGAACAAATCAAGCAAGAGAATGTTCATGCAGTAGCCCTTGGGCCAGTCTGGGCAAGTCAAGATGTTAAAATATCCTCTATGATGAAACTGGGGAAAATAGCCTTATCTGGATTCTCTGGTGGAAGGTACAAGGGGAGACTTGAGGTTGACCACTAGAGTTTTAGAGTCAAGGATCAGAGGCCCACTACACCCCCACTGAGAAAGATGTACTGACAGTGTATGAAGGACTTTGAGCTGCTTCAGAAGTAACAGGTGCTGAAGCACATCTCATCCTGGTGCCATGATTGCCAGAGTTGAACTGGATGTTTAAAGGGATGATCCACCCTACACATCATGCATCATGCAACCGATGCTACGTGGAGTAAGTGGGAACCCCAATCAGGGGAATCTCAGTCACTGGGATTTTGGAATTGGTCATGGGCTGGATGGAAGGGGAATGCCACCAGGGGAGAAGGTAATATGTGCTGAAGAGTCCCCATCATACAATCAGTTTTCAGAAAACGAGAAGTGGCATGCCTTATTTACTGATGGCTCTTGCCATTTTATAGGAAAATGGCATAAGTGAAAAGCTGCTGTGTGGAGTCCTAAGCAACGAGCGACGAAAGTGGCTGATGGTGAAGGTGAATCAAATCAGTTTGCAGACATAGAAGCCATGACTTTAGATATTGTTGAGCAAGAGAAATGGCCAGTACTATATCTGTACAGTGACTCATGGATGGCAGCAAATGCCCTGTGGGGGTGGTTAAAACAATGGAAGGAAAACAACTGGCAGCGCAGAGGCAACCCCATCTAGGCTGTCCCGTTGTGGCAAGGCATCACTGCCCGATTAGATAAGCCAGTGGTAAAGATTTATCACTTAGATGCCCATGTACCGAAGAGACAGGCCACTGAGGAACATCAAAACAACCAACACGTCGACCAGCTGCTAAGGTAAAAGTGTTCCAAGTAGACCTGGATTGGCAGCATAAGAGTGAATTATTTTTAGCTCAGTGGGCCCATGATACTTCAAGTCATCAAGGTAGAGACGCAACGTACAGATGAGCTCATGACCAAGAGGTGGACTTGACCATGGACTATATCGCACAAGTCCTCCATCAATGTGAAACGTGCTGCAATTAAGCTAGCTAAAAAGGGCTAATACCTTTGTGGTATGGAGGGTGTTGGCTGAAACATAGGTATGGAGGGGCCTGGCAAATTGACTACATCACACTTCCATGAACCTGCCAAGGAAATTTCCATGTGCTTACTACGGTGGAAGCCACTACCAGATGGCAGGAAATTTATGCTGTGCCCCATGCCACTGCCTGTAACAGTATTCTGGGGTTCAAAAAGCAAATCCTGTGGCAACATGGCACCCCAGAAAGAATTGAGTTGGAC
>NW_010418038.1:32887-44741 GCF_000710305.1 Buceros rhinoceros silvestris | reverse complement strand
CAAGGAAGTTTCAGCTCAAACCAGGACAGACTCCTTCCTTGCTCATTCAGTATTAAGGATACAAATAAAATGAAACCATTAACTCTTTGCAGTCAGGAAAGACTGGGAAATACACGGCTCTCTTCCTCACTGTCTTCAGCAAGAACATTATCTTTAAGAGCTTCCAATGGGATTTTTGGACTTGGATTCTATGATGTTCGAGATCATTAGTCAAATTTGGTGATTAGATCAGTCACTTGACTGCCTGCTGTCACTAGCTGCCATTTCAGTACCACCTCTCCTCACATTGCTCTGCTACTGAGATTACAGTAGCCTTCCCCTGTGCCTTCCTCTCCTTCCCCCACGTTTGCCAGATCTCTTTGCGGATTGTCTTTTTCAGGGTTTCACAGTTGAACATGGGACTATAGCTGCACCATGCAGGGCCAGGAGCTACCCACACTCCTGGGCTAGAGCCGGAGGAGTTCCCACTGGGCTCACGAGTCCGATGGTGAGGTGATACAGGGACAGGCTGCTGTTGGAAACACAGCAGGTCTTCCTCCTTGGCAGTGGACTGTTTTACAAACATGTACTGGTTCTGTCAGCTGTAGCAGGTGTCCCCATGCTCAAAGCTGCTAAGCACTATTGCAGCTATGTTGAAGTGGTACACACAACAAAATCCAGCCTGCTGTCTTCATCCTGGAGAGGATGGGAAGCTGACACTTTGGAAGCTGTCAGACACCCAGATACCTCCTCCTCCTCCACCTGCCTGTTGGCCAGCACAGAAACAGGAACCACTGCTACCAAGGAAGAACACAACTACCTTTCCAGGAGCCAGGCACCAGGCACCACCAGCAAGCTATGCATGTTTGCATCACCTGGGCTTGTCTTATGTAAATTTGCCATAAAGGAATGCGCCAAGCCACTGTAGGTGATTGTATAATGGAAAAAATGCTGGGAATGGTAGCAGGATTTGTCAAATAAGGTATCTGGGGAAAGTGTTAAGTTTCTAACTGGATTAGCTAAGATGAACAAAAGGATGGAGGAGAGCAGAGAGAGAAATAGCTCAAGGTCACACAGCATGATAGTAGCAGAACAGGGGTGAGCATCCAGCATCCTAATTATGAGGCCATTTTCCTATCACCTAATTTGTAGATTCATGCTTTAGGTTCTGTGGACTTACGTCTGCTTTGGATACATTTTTCCCGGAAAACTTCATCTCTACTTACCTCAAACTACATCACACCACAGGGTTTGCACTTGCTGTGGCTGCTCAGCATCTTGTCTCTGGGGTTAAAACTGGCAAAGGGGCAGATGATATCCACTTCATCAAGGCTGACTGATGGAAAAAGGCACAAAGCCAACACTGAACGCCAGCTCTGATAGGATGCTGACGTAAAAGAGGCTAAGGAACCATATAGGACTGCTGCCCTGGTTATATAACGGGGAATATTTTTTGTAAATGCTTAAACTGACATGCATTGTATTTTGGCATGTGTTTGTTAGTGCCCTTGTTTTATGGCCTTGCTGAAGACTCATTGACAGATGGCACTCAAGAGAGTGCTTTTTATAGGTGCCAGTGTCCAACTTGGATAGTTTGTGAAAGCAAAAGGTGTTTGGGGGTGGAGGGATCTGACGCACTGCCAAAGCATTTTGTAAAAGGTACTTTAACTTCATACTCTTCTAAAAGGAGAGGTATGTGGGAGATGAATGAGGAACATCAACTCTCATGGATGTTGAGTCACCAGATGATTCTGGTAGAAGGTGAACAGCATTTATGAAATGGAAGAACAAGAAAATAGGAATTTAAAAGGCACGTAATCAGTGTCCAGGGGAGGCAGGATTTGGATGGTGCCCATCTAACATGGTATTCTGGAGAATGAGTTCTCGTTGCAGCTCAGTTCTTACCTGTTGTAAGTGAATCCAAGCATGTGCTATCCAGTGCTTCATAGTACCTTTCTCCTTTGTGGGATAGGGACTTTGGGACTGACAGTCACCCTAGTGCTTACTGTGCCCTAACTGATCGAGTACTTTCCCATAGGGGACCAAACATGGTGGGCAGAGCTGAGTGCTGGTAACAGGCAACATTGAAAGGCCCAGTCGGGGGAGTGATGACTCAGTCCAGTATCCATCCAGAGCGTCCATCTAGGAACAAAAGTAGACAAGGCCAGAGACAGGGCTGGAGACAAGGCTACAGTGTGGATCTGAAGTCCATGCAGAAGGCAGGGCTAGAGGCTGGCACTCCTATGGCATCGCTAAGGCAGAGACTGATGGCTCTGGACTGAATTGCAATGGGGTCCTGGTCCATGGGCAAGGTTGCGACAGAGGCCCCAGTGAGGTTCATCAATACCAGTAAAGACCTCTCAGTCCACTTAGGACCTGGACACAGGAAAAGGTGTATTTTTGCTACAGGATGGCTCATGTGCAGTGCCTGTCCAGTTTTACCAGAAAGAGGAAAGAGAGATGGTTTCAGCTGTAGGAAGTGCAGGGTACTTTGTGAAGCTACTGTTTCTAGTTCTGAGTCTGAAGGTTTTGCAAGCTCTGACTCCTTTCCACATTTTTGGGAGCCAGGACATAGCAATCCAGCCATCTCCAATTCCCAGTCTTCTGGTTGGCACATGTTCTAGTGTAGTGGGGTGTGTTCTAGGGTAGTGGGGATTCAGGCTTCCAGTTGAGGTGTCTGGGGACAAGATGGCAGGCAACTGACAAAGAAGCATAGTCAAGGGGTTTATTAACCACAGGCAGTTTGCTCCCTACATGTACTAGGGGAGCTATACATATCCCTGAAACAATGCAGATCCATAAAGACCTTCTGTGGAAGCCTCTGGTAAAGACAAATATAGAACCTGCTTATTCTTCAAATATTCAGCTGTGAAATGATCTTTTCTTTTCTAGAAGATAAAAATCTACTTTACACTTAACAACTCTGCAGCAAAAGAAGCAAGGCTGAAGAGCCGGTAGTCTTCTCTGGAAGGCATCTCTGGGTAGAATCTTGTGTGCGCTGAATGAAGTACAGGGTCTTTGCAGACCCTACATACAGAATAGTATGTATTCCTTCAGTGAAATACCATATTGTTGAGCAAATATATCATAGTGCAGGGGAGAAGAAGACAAGGTAATGCAAGCAACTGTGCCATTTCCTATTCTTTTCTGTGCCCTCAGACTTTTTTTTTCCCCGTGACAGGTTTTTTTTGTGCCACTTCACAGGGTTTAAAAGGGAAATAGAAAATGCTTCACAGTATGAGGCCTACTTTGTTAGATTTTTAAACACTAAGAAGCAGCTTTCCCAACATGGAGATGGTATTGATGCCCCGTGTAAGCCATTTGAAGCCTTTAGATTAAACGGATGTATCTCCATCCTTCCCGTGTGCCCTCACCAGAGTGGACTGGGTTGGTTTGCCTATGTGATATTTGCTACAGCAGGAGAATTGTGAAATGCCTTCTCTGAAGGGGACCATGTCCTAGTGGTCTTCGATCCTTCTGCCTTGTGTGGCCAGCTTTTTCCTCTTCACCTTAACATTTTTTTAACAGTTCTGAAATTCAATCCTTAAGATTCCTGTCCCAGGCTACCAGGTTATTCCCTGCTAAGCTTCAAACTTCTGTCCCCAAATATGGGGATATAAAGGTTTCCAAAGAAAAAGTTTACCTGGACTTCTTAACGAGTAAAATGTGAGCAGGGCTGGCTTTTCTTTGGTTTCATTCTTACATACTGTTGCACCATTTTGACTGATATTTTCTTAAAGCAGATGTCCAGCTGGAAAATGTAAGCCACAGGGATGGAAATCTGGTAAAGTATTCAGAACTAAAAAAACCACCATGGAATGGGAATTGTCAGACAATGCTCATTATAGGTGTGGCAAGCAGCTGTAACAACCAGCATGACAATTTCTGCTCTCTCTCTCTGTTTTGCAGTTTAATGCTCTTACATTCTGTTGCTCAATTTTTAGAGCAGTTGCACACTAGCAGTTCACAACCAGGTAATGCTTGTAACCATCTGGAACAGAGATTATCCTAAAATGGGAAGTAGAGGAAATACTTTTCCATGTGGCTGTGACGCTGTCTGTTCCTGACCTCTCTAATGACTGGAATTTAAGGAAAGCAAACATTAGAGGGAGGAGAGGAAGGAAAGCCAGGGGGACAGGGTGGAGCAGGACAGAGTGCCAGAGTGTCAGAGCCAGCAGAGTCAGTGGGTGCACAGATAAAAGCAGGACCAAAGATTTACAGTGAACAAGAATCAGAGTCAGTGTGCAGATAAAACCAGTATCGGGGAGTGTAAGGAGCACTAGCAGGGGAGGAGAATGTAAAAGATTACTTTGAAGAAGCAAAAATTACAAGAATGGCTAGAAGTGAATAAATAAGGACTATGATTCGAGACTAATAAAAACCACTGACAAACATGCATGATGGTCCAGTCCTGTTCAGAGAAGCTGCTATCTATCCCTGAAATTGTGACAAGGAAGATTAGCTGCTAGTTTTGCATTATAATAAATATTTTCTCTGAATAAAGGTCAGGTAGAGGAAGTCTATCTACAAAGTATTGGACTGAAATTTATGCTTTTCATACAAAAAGAAGAAAAATAATTTGCATTTTTGTAGCTTTTTTTTTTTTGTCCATTAGTGCATGTATCCTGCCCAGTGCTTTTACTCAGCACATTTTGCCTGCCTCTGCTTTCTGCATATGAAATCTGTGAGGAGGTTCTGCACGGTTTTTGATGAGAATAGTTTTCAGAACTCAAAGATGTTCTGTGTAGCAGCTCATAAATTCCTGACTATGCAAGTTTTAGGATGTGGGAATTAGGTAGTAATTTAATATAACTTAATTGTTTTTAGTATAGTCCTGTAATCAGATCAGTGTCATCAGGCTGAGCAGCATGAATGATAAAGACAAGCATAGTTTTGTGTCAACTGTCATTAACAGTTCATTCACTTTATTGTCACCCTAGTTCCAGATACTGAAAAAATAGTTCCATTACATCTGGATGGAGCAAATAGCATGACAAAATTTTGTAACAGTCACTCTCAAAACACTTATCATGGTTCATCACAGTAGAAAAGTAAAGCAAGAGCATGATTTGAAGTGGTTTGAGGAAAGGAGATTGATGAGAGAGGAAAAGGGAGAGGAAAGGAAGGGAAAATGAAAAGGAGGAGGTATACTGTAGTGATTGTTACATTCCCTTCAGAAGCTACGTTGAATTTTGTACGTAACATTTTGCATGGCAGAAAATCACCAAGTTTCTCTTTAATATAAGACCCATAAAAGTTCCTTCAGAAATGTTCATCTTCACAGCTGAACCGGAAAAGAAGTTAGGCAGGACTCTGTGGGAACCGTCCCAGGTTAAGGGGCACTGCTGGGCTTTGACAGTCTTTAGCTCAAAAAGGACAGAGTTATGCTTATAACTAGAGAAAACACGCAGTTTAGAACACCATTAGAAAAGGGTCAAAATGGAATGTTGTGCAAATCTGAAATAGTTCTGAACTATGGAAATCTTGGAGAGGAACAATACATGATTGGCTTGGCTGAAGTGTTAGAAGAGCTTTGTGTTGGTGTAAAATTTTCCTGCTGTGAAGTTAAACGGTGTTAAATAACCTACTAGCTCACAGCATTGTTTTTCAGTCCCAGGAGAATCATTTAAATCAACTTTTATGATTCTGGAGTAAAAATTCTGATATTTAGCTTGGCTGAGCAAATGGAGATATTTTTGAACTGGCTTCAGTAACTTTCTGTAAGATAACAGTTGGCTTTCAACAGATAAAGCTGAGTGATTAGTCACTCATGTCTGAAATCAGAAGTATACAGCTGAAACCTGTTGTTTAATGAACATTCTCCCACATCTGGAACTATCATAAGAGAGTAAATAGTTCTGAGTCTTGCTGAAAAAATAAGGGCTGAATACCTGTAAAATCCATTATGTAATATTAGAAGTGCCGCTAGCATTGTATTAGAAAATTTGGAGAGCTGGCTTTGCCAGTCCTTTCTGGATTTTCTTGGGAACTTTTTGACTTAGGCATCTCAGGCATCTCCAGCTGTAAACTTGACTGATGATTTTGCTCCCACAGTATGTTACAGCTTTCATCTCAGTTGATTCACTGAAATGAATTAAGTGCCGTTTTGAAGAGATGGGCATTCTGTTCCTAAAATATTCAGTTTTTGCAGTGTTTTGGACAGATTATCTATTAAGTTTAGGGAGTTATGAGCTTTTTCCCCACTTCAGACTCTTATATAAGGAGTTTGCATTGCTTCCTTCACGGCTTAAGATGCATCATGTAAGGCATTTCTCTGAAAGCAAAGCCAATGCCTTTTCTGTGGAGCGTGCTCCTGGTTTAACAAAGATCAAAGGGGCTTGGTGACACACTTACCACTTCATCTTCCAAGTCCTGAGATAAGGACAGTATCTTTGGTTGTGACCTAACCAATTTTATAAATTAGCTAGAGTGACATTCCCTAAATGCTTAGGACAATTTCTTTTAGGATCATGCCGTTCTGAATAATATGTTGCTATGATAAATCTAGATGATTTCCAAAATCAACGGGTCTGTGCTCCTCGTGGTTCCTCCTGGTACAGTCTTGTTGCTGCTCCAGAGCCAACATTATACCATTGTTTCTGATAGTTGCTCAACCATATTATGTTGCAGGCATAGAAGCTGTGATTTGTAAGTTTGTTTTGGTATTGTTTGTTTTTAGTAATTTTGAAACTAGAATTATTTAATTACTTGCAAATCAAATAAAAACTCACTCTGTTTTAGACAATTAAAAATTAAACATCCAAATCTAAACCAGCCTTCCCCAGGCTTTCTTTCCAGTCAAAAGTGAGAGAGTTTAACCTCTGGGGGAGCAATGAATCTGACAATAGTCACAAGCTAGGGCAAGATGACTTGTCCTGAAGAGGTACTTGGTATATTCACTGACTATACATGGAATCAGGAATGACCACCCTACCCTTCAGCATCTGAGTTTTAAACTCCTGGATTAGAAAAGATGAATTCTCTGCTTCCTGTCACAAATATGAGGGTTTTTTGGTTGGGGTTTTTGGGGTTGGTTTTTTTTTTTTTTTTCTGGTGCTGGGCTGGGATAATGAGAAAAGAGAAATGCTGGCAGGGAATCTGCCCAAGAGAAGAGGCGGAATCTGGATCTGCCCCAGATGGCAGGGTTCAGAGGTGGTCATTCCAGGGCAGAAATGGGAATGAGAAGCCTTTCTGAGAGGAGGAGGAATAAAGTACTGCCGGTGGAAAAAAAAAAAAAGCGGTAGGAGAATGAGAGGGCTTCACATGGGAACACAGCTTACCTCTTCACAAAACAAGGAACCCCTTCACAGCCAGAGAAGAAAGGAGCTAGACCTTCCTGCTCAGCTTAGACGTCATTAACATTGCTTGATTGTTCTTCATGGGGAAAGAGAAGGACTTGGAACTGTTGAGAGCACTACAGAAGTGTATGCTGAAAAAGTGGGTATGCATGGACTGTGGCCAGAGCTGTGATGAGTCAGGTAGCTGTACCTGGGGGAGCTGCACTCCAGCTTCCTTGTATACAGTCACAGCAATGCAGCGATGGTAGGGGCTTCACTGCAGGCTGGGAGGGTCACCCTACTCCTCAAACATGAGCTGGACTGTAGAGATACAGTGATACAGTTAAGGAGCCTCTGCCATGAGACTCTCACTATCGCAGGAAGATGACCCTGACCACATCCTGTCACTGCAGTAGAGATAGAAGTAAATTCCTAGGGGACCAGCACAGATATAATGACCAGCACAGCTATAATAGGTAAACAGTGGACTGTAGCCATTTTTTAACATCACCATTTCTGAGCAGTAAGGAAAGCTATCTACACCCCCTGTCTTTACAGACTTTGATAAAAAGGTAAAAGGCACTGTTATAAGGTGAAGTGCTTGTAGAAAAGACTGAAGTATCACAATTAAAAAATGTCTTAATGTGGAGAAAGTGAGGAAAAGGAGCTGGATCTAGGGAGTTGTCACAGTGAAAGATTGTGGGGTTTTTTTTCTCTTATTTTGTTATATGCAGGAGAAAATATAATATGTGCAAGCCATGTCTGTGGACTGACTTACTGTAGGTCATATAAATTCATTCTTTCAAATAATAAATTACTCAAGATTGGGATTTGGAAAGTCCTGGGTATGGTATTTGCCTCCTTCTTCAGCGGCTGAGGCCAGCTACAGGCACTTTAAAATACCACAGGATGTTTTTGCACTGGACATTTTTTTTCAGAGCAAGCGTACTTCTAACCAGCCCAAATCTCAGTGGGATGCAGTTGTACTTAATGGGAATGCTTATACTGACAACTTATTCTGGTCTGAGGAAAAAATAAAGTCTCTCTATATAAAGCTCTGTGATGCTATACATGGTGTCCATCTTCCCAGATTCAGGCATGTATAAATTAGTTTAGCATCCTGGGCTTCCTTTTAGTCAATGGGACAACAGTACCTTCAGTAGACCTGTGCAAAATATCTAAGAGAAATCAGAGAAATCACCCTTGAGGTGTCAGTCCCTCGCAGTTGACTGTGCAGGGTGCTTAACACAAATGAGATTTAGACATAGAACTTTCAAATGAGCTCAATGTGTCTATATGTATCTGCACTGGAACTTGGATCATTGCAGCCACACCAAGTGCAAAATCAGGAATTCGCCCAGCAGAATTGTATGGGTATGGCTTTTCCCCCCAATGTAAACTAAAGCTAACTCTTAAGGCACATGACAGAACTGTCGAATGCTGTATGTAGGAACTTAGCTACACTATAGGATCAGCAGACTGAATATTTATGTAGGTGGGTTTGCTAACCGTGTGGTAGAAATATTACTGTGATAAGTACCTGCTGCTTGCTTTTTAGTGCACATCCAGAATACAACAGCTGATAACATGTTTTGAGCTAGTGGTACAGAATTAGAAGCTGCAGAGATAATGCTGCTGATAGTTACGCTTGCCAGACATGGTCCTCTATAAAAGCAGTGGTGCGTTTCATCCCAGTGGAAGTACAGTTGGTTCTTGACTTGAGTGAAAATAGGTCTGATTTTTATGGAATGCAGAATAGTGAATTTAAACAAAATCCATGAGCTTTCCAAGAGAACCCTTCTACACCTCTACCACCCCAAATAGTGAAGAGGTGGTATACAAGAACAGTGTTCATCATAGATTAACTTTCTGTGGCTTTGGGAAAAGCCTTGGCTTGGTTTTGGGGAGGTATGTCCATTCCTTGTGTTTGGGAGGGGCTTTTTTATAGAACACTGTTTGTAGTGCACTCAGGCTTTGGAGGTGGCCTTCAGTTGGTAGAAAAAGAGCAGAATGGAGGTTATGGATTTTGTCCACAGTGCAGGCAGTGCAGAGGGCATTGGAGAACTGTGTGGTGAGGCCTTTGCCTACTGCACAAGGTTCTCAGTGGGAGGAAGAGGCTTTTGCACTGTGTGGAGAATGTGCTGTGCTGTACTGTACTCTTCTGAGCTGGTGCTCAGGACAGAGACCCCAGAATGCCTGTACCTTGTAATGATTTAACTGAATGGGCCCTTCACCTTTGATGGTAATAATTAGGAAAACTGTTTGAGATGTTTCTTTTTTGGTAATCTTAAATTTTAAATGAGCTCTGCAGCTTGGTGAAAACTGAAGTGCAGTTTTAACCCTGAAGTGAATGCCATTATCCCCAAATTAACAATATCAATATTCTCGTACCTGTACATCAACCCTTTACACTTTTACAATCCTCCTACACTAAGTCCAGTTTATAAACGGTAACTTGCATGGCTCATTATTAACTTTATTTGTGTCTGCAATCAAGTTACTAAGGTCTCAGCATGTGGTTGGATTACAGAGGCTTGAAAAGGTGTCCAGGTGTGCAACTTAGCCCACTGCAGTTGTAAGGTGATGTGACCTAGTTTAAGCCTCCCTTAAAGGTATTGAAGAGAGTCCTGTTATCTCATATTTGGGGTAGTCCAAGAACATGCCCATGGATAGCTGGCATGGTTAATCCAACAGGCTAGAATTTGTTAAGGTGCCATAATTTGATCATATGACTGAGACCAAAATGTTTGGTCTGTCATTGGCCTAGGCTGACACCCAGTAGCCTTTGAGATAGGGTCAATGTACTCTTGCTTGAAACAGCGGAGAAGTTCCCTTCCTATGTGCGTGTGCATGTGCAGTTTTTCTGGTCCTCCTCATTTCTCTGTGTTTGTGGTCATCACAACACACACTGCCCTGTGCATGTCCATGCGACTGCAGCCTAAGGGAGCTCTGCTCCCAGCCTGGACAACACAGAGTTTCCCAAGGAGCACTGGTACAATACAGGTAGGCAGGAGGAGGGTCCTGACTGTGGCTTAGGTGGCAGAAAGTTGGCATATGGATAAAAAATAAATTATGTTGTTGCCTGTAACTTCTTAGAGTGATTATTCCTTTAAAGATGTGCAAAATTATGGCTAAGCACCATTGTTAATATCTTTTAAGGTTTCTTGAAAGGTCTGAATGGCAGCCCCTACTGGACCACATTGTGATGCCCTCCCACTCTGCCCACCTACATTTTCTTTTTATAGAAAAGAGAGTTTATGCAGGAAAAAGATGAGAAAGCAATCTGTACACTTTTCTTTCCTTGCAGGTTGGATGCCAACAAACGGCCCTGAATCTTGATATGCTCCAAGTCAAGACAAGATATGCCAGGTATGCATACACCTAAGATTTGCAAAACACTGCTGGTTCCCATCGTATCGACACAGCTTGAGAGAATTTTCTGAGCAGATTGCTGAGGTTTCACAAGGGCCAGAAGTAGCACGTGTATCTGGATTGAATAGGAGCAATCAAGGGCTGGGGAAATTTATGGTGGCTGTAATTGTAATAGCAGTTCCTTGCTTTATCCACTGGGATCAAGCTGTTTGGAAGTTTCATGCCTTTTGTTGCATCACATGAGGAAAAAGACGAAGAGTGTTATACTCAACTCTTGCTCACTGGGTTTATGTTGAACTCATGAAGATGTCATGCAGAACTCTTTTTTTTTTTTGAAGTGTACAGACTCTGAAATACAGTGGAAGCTATGCTTCTAAATTCTCAGCAAAAGGCTGGGCTTATTTATGCCTGTTTCTCAGGTGTTGTGCAAATACAACTCCTTGTTTACTCACAATTACCATGGTTAGGATTTTAACAAATGCTCAGTTCTTATTGTTAAGAGCAAAACGACTCAAATATGATTACAGATCAGGCTGCTGGTGACCTCCTCTTTCCATTTTGTAATGTTTAACGTGCAGTTTCAATGTTTTAAATTTTTGCTTAGCAAGCTGAAAGCT
Source organism: Buceros rhinoceros silvestris (assembly GCF_000710305.1). Lineage (NCBI taxonomy): Eukaryota > Metazoa > Chordata > Aves > Bucerotiformes > Bucerotidae > Buceros > Buceros rhinoceros. The sequence continues at coordinate 33,496 of NW_010418038.1, read as the reverse complement.
GCACCACAACTCACTATAAAACAGCCTTAGCTTAAACGTTAACTGGAGTTTCTGTTGGGGAGGTTGAGGTTTAAATGCTACCAATATAGTTTTACAAGGAGCAAAATAAGAATTAGGACAATGTGAAATATGTCCTGGTGTTGCATCAAAATGAAAATAAGGAGTGCTACCAAACATAGACTTGTGTGGGGCATCAGAGAAGTGTGTTGTGCAGTATGTGTGGAGTGAGATTGTTACCTTGCAAGGCAGAAGGCAATTGAATAAAACCCACATCAACCCACGTTAGCTATTTCCTTTTAGGAAACCCTGGATATTGTTTTTTGTAGCCATGCTCTGTGAAGTGCATGTTATGATAATTGTCAAACGCTGTGATCCTTCTTCTTATTTGGTAAATCTTGTACGTGTGGATGAGATATTATTTTTCCACGGATATGTTTATATGAATTGTAGCCAGGGCCTCTACCTAGAAAACTATGTCAGTGTAAAGCAATGTTATGTAAGTTTTGTTTCGGTTCTTTTATGCTGCACATCACAGGGTTGAATGTCTTCCAGAAGTGCATTAAGTGAGGGGATTGTCATATTCTACAAATGGTTTTCTCTCTCCCACTC
>NW_010418038.1:13079-32774 GCF_000710305.1 Buceros rhinoceros silvestris | reverse complement strand
CTCTTTCCAAAGGTGACTTTTGTGCTTTCTTATTTTATTTTTGCTGTTTTTAAAAATAGTTATTACACTATCTGTACATGGTTCTGTATGTATTTATGTGACTCACATGCAGAGTAGAAGATAGTGAGCTTTGTACTTGGGATAATTTCAGTGGGAACTCATCCAGAAGTCTGAGACTGGCCTCAGAAAGCTCTGTTTTCTGAAGAGTTTTTCTTTGGAGATGGATAATCCCACTGCACCTGCACATTGAAACTGCTGTCTATTTTTCCTCATCCTTTCTCTCTCTGTGGGTGACCTTTCATGTAAGTATCCGGGCTCCCAGACTTCTGTTATTCTGTTATTCTGTATTATAAACAGTTATTCTGTTACAAATAACGATGCAATCCTTAATTGCAGGTCTTAGACCTTAGATACAGGTCTTAGACCTGCACCCATACAGAAGTGGTTCTCACAGCAGCTGTATTTTGTCCTGCGCTCCTGTAGTGCTGATTCTCTGTAACATATTGGTGAGGGTGACTTACAGGACCTGCTCCCAGGAGGACCCCATATTAGAAGCAGAGTTACTGTGGGGCATTCCTTCCCTCTTTTCTTCCATTCTTTGCAGCTTTTTCAGGCTGAAGTCTAACACTAGGCCTTCAAATTTGTGTATTAAAGGTGAAGCAGTGGGTGATATGTTTCACTCAAGTGATTTTTGATTTTTAGAGTAGCGTAAGTCCTTTTAACCAACTATTTCTGCTGTGTACTTTTTTGTCTTTGGGATGTTTCCCCAGCTGGATATTGCTTTTGAACTGAAATGGTCTGCATGTCTCTTAGGAGCTGAGCTGTCTGGAAAACATTTTCACCAAATTCCAACACAGTTTTTCCAAGTGTGTTTCTTTTGCCTTTTGCTAGCTACTTCCTGATGCTGTTTATCCAAAACACCATCTGCCATTGTCAAATGGCAATGCTGGCCATTTGAAAAGTCTCCATGTCCATGAAGCAGCTGTACCTATTAGGATTAATTTCTGCAATGAGTTACCAAGTGTATGTAATTTAAAACCCACTCTCCTTCTCTGCTCTCCTACCACCACCAGTCATCTCATCTGCAAGCAGTGGTGGAATTAGGTTTCCAAGAACCTGGAAGGTTTGCTTTCTCTTTACCAAATGCAACATAATATATGTATGACTTATGCAAGAAGAAGGATGTTTTTTTCTGTTTTCCTGCCATATCATATAACCCTGTAATCTATTCTCTTCATGAAAAGCAACATTAACTACTCATTTCAGTTTATTTGGAGGAGAAAAAGGGAAATGAAGACTAAGCTTGGGAGGTGTGCAATAGTAAGATGGAATTCTCTAATAAATGTTTTTAAATTCCCAGAGAGTCTGAGCTTGGGACTGATAACACAAGAAAATACATAAGATTTACACATGATGTAGATGTCCAAGAAGCATGAGTCAAAGTGAAAATGAGAATATAGTTTTGCATTATAATGGTCCGTGCTATATTTACATCAAGAAAGAGACAAGGAAAGAGAAACTGAATTATCTGAAAGTACAAGAAAGTACAAGTGGACTCAAAAATTGTGATAATTCCCAAGTTTTTTTTTTTTTTTTGCTCAGGAGATCCCCAAGAACTGTGAAATAATAGAAGAATGTCATTAGTGGATTTGAACATGAGCTGCCAGCAAGCTGGATGAATGGTGTGACCGTCAATTGCACTGAATATTCTGAAGCTTTCCTGACAAGTTTTTAGTTTTCTGCCAGTGCAGACTGATTTTGTTTTGAATTTTTTTTTAGACATTACAAAATTTTTAGCCTTTAAGCTGTGTCAGCAACTGAAAGGATTTGTGAGGACTAATGTAAATGTTTGTTCCAAACATAACTCCTTTTTTTTTTCTCTTTTTGGCAAGTATCCATGAACACACTGAAGTTTTAGAAAGCCTTGAAGTAATCATTACAGCTGTATTTAACAATGGATTGCATGGACACCATCTGTGAGTGATGAGATCTCTTCAGTAGAGACAGTCCAATCACTGTAAGGTTAACAGTTTGACCCTCCAAAGAATCCTGATACTGACTTAAAAATCACGACTCTGAGAGGAAATGTAGTAGAAAGCATTTTTAAATTGTATCTTACATGTCATGTCATAAGTTACTGTCTTCTGATCAAACACACCCATCTCCATAAACCATTTTTTCCCCTTCCATCCTTCTCTCCATGTTCCTATATGTCCTGTCACCCAAGTTTGTGAAGTTTTGAAGAATTCTGTTAGAACAGAGCGTTGGGTCTTGGAATATTTCTGATCAACTCATAATGAAGAGGTTAAATATTGAATTCGGTGAGGATGTTTCAAGAATGTTTTTACTTTATTTAAACAGCTCCAAGACTTGCTTAACCAGCTTGCCTGCAACAAAATGCTTGATTTTTAACATTTCCTGGGGTTACCACTAGATATTACATCTGGTGTCAAGATCTGTGATATTTGCTTAGGACAGTGAAAATCTCTGAACCTCACTTAAATAAACACTTAACAAAAATATACATTGTGTTCTTGGCAGTGGAGTGATGCCACAGTTAGATGACAGAGCCTCCCTATGAAAAGGGACTCACCATGCATTCCCAAGGGACACATCTTATTAAAATAAAATACAAGGAAAGCAAGAACACATCAAGAATAGTGATCTGTGTATTTCAAAGGCAACAAGGTATGCCAGGAAAAACATTGTAGTCGTGCTTCCAGTTTAAAACAACTTTTGGGAAGCATTTTAAAAGCTTTCTACTTCAGTTTCAGTTTGATGCCAGTGTCAGTTTTCAGACTTAAGGACCTTTTTTTAAAAAAATCTTGACTCACTATAGAAAATGCAGAATTAAGTAAAAGCTTTCCTAATATTGGAACCCATCTGTTATCCAGTCTGAAAAGCATAAAAAAATAGGATGCCCTGGAACACAGAGAAAGAAGAATATGCTAAAAAATAGCTTAAAGACCCAGAACATTTACACTTATATGCAATAACAGATAATGTATTTATCAAAACCTGGTATTGGTTGAAAATCTGAAAAAGAAATGAGTCCTTCTTGCAATACCAATAGCTAAACAGTAAGATGGTGATGAAAACACTTGTTTTAGTTACCTGAGCTGAGGCATAGCAGTCTTAGCTGTGGTGGGACATACACTGCCTCTTTAACAACATGACACAGCAGCTTCTACTGGCTACATGCTATATAAAATCCGTTCTGCTGAATATTGTTCCTTACAGTAATTATTAGCATAACAGGAAAGGCACAGAGTTGGAAAAAACAAATCAAAATAAATGTTTTTTCAGACCAAATTGTTATGGATAATCAGTGAAAACTGTGTTAACGGTAAGGGAGTGGACGTGAAGAGTAAAAGGGACAGGAGTAATGCTATCCAGCTTTAGGTGACATCTGGCAAAAGGTGACACCCAGAAAATGTAGCTGGTTTGGACAGGAATGAACTACAAACCAGCCAAACTGAGTAGTGCTTGGAAGGGACTACAAAGGCTTGTGTTTCTGATCAGTCCTTTGTTGCCGTCTGTCCCTGCTCTAAAGAGCGTAGCAACCTTTAGTGCCTCTACACAGTTGTCTGCTTAGGCCACTACCTGAGCATCTGCTTTGTTTTGCTGGATTTTCATATTCCCACCAATGAGAGGGATTACAGAACTCTAGAAAGTGTATCTGTATAAATTAAGATTAAGCTAACCCAGCTGTAAAGCAGGAGAGGAGGGAGGGACACTACTGTTACTGCTCCCGCGCAATGTGCTGTTCACCCTGGCCCTCTTGACCTCTCCAGTATTCTTCTCTTTCCCCTTCGGCTGCATTTATCTTGTGGCAGCATATTTTATTTCTTTTGGTGTCAGTTCAAGCTAGACATTATTCTATGCGCTTGGTTCTGTATACTTCCAAAGATTAGAGGAACATACTTCTGGGTATTGACATTTGTGATGGGCTGGGAGACAGAGGTTAGAGCTGTGTGTTCAGCCCCAGTGGAGCAGGAAGCCTAGGACACTCCTGACCAGCCAGATTCAACAGAATAAAACCAGCTTGTCCTATCTCCACCAGGATTTTTTGATGTGCTAGATAAAGCAACCAAACCAAAGCTTTGGAAGGGGGCATAAAATGGATTTTCTATAAGGAGTTCTGTAACCAAACCAAAACTTCCTGAAAAATAATAAACACATTTCTGGATATTATTTAGCTGTTAAAAACATTACATCATATCTTCCTTTCTCTGAAAAGTGTCTGAAGTTTCTTAAGCTGCCTGATGGGAGGCAGTGAAAGCGTAAAATCCCGTAGGCTGCTATGGCAGGGAAAAATGTAACTACCCTTTAAAGACATACTTCATCCTGCCTCTCATATTGCTAGGCTGTTCTCTTCACCAGGTATCTGATTTTCAGAAAACAACAACAATGTCCCCCACCCCCACAAACACCACCAAAGGAAAACAGCTGAGTTAATTTCAAAACCTTTTATTTGAGAAATAATGTGTGAATAATATAACAACTGTCAGATTAATGCAGTGTTGGATAGGAGAGGGAAGAACACACATTTCCCCAGAGTTAGATGCTTAAAATGGATGTCTTAGCCAACCCAGCTGTTGAATCCTGTGGCCTCAGTCACCACATCAGCCAGCCAGGCTGCCTAGGATTTCTCTGCAGGTAGCAGAGAGTGAGACCCCTTGACAAAGTGACTGAAAACACCTGAGTTAAGAGTCCTGATCAGGCAGCAAAGGAGCCTCTTCCTCTCTGCTGGATATGCTTGCTTGGGAGGTGCCTAAAATTGGGTGATGCCAATTATCCTTTCCATATAAATTTTTAAACAACTAACATATTGCCTCTAGTGTTCTGTAAAATATCATGGAGAGACTTACTTCCTGTTGGTATCATTTCCCAGGAGTATATTTTTATTTCTTCCATCCTCCTAAATTGTCCTTAACTAGTTTTCATGTCCCATTCCTTGTACCATTGTGTTATAATCATCAGAACATCATTTCCTGATTTGGCCTTATCACAGGCAAATCAAATTGATGTACAGTTGGAAATAGTGCTTACAAAATTTAAACATCAAGGCAAAATGTTATTTACATGCAGTACAGCTTTATTTTTATGGTAATTTATTTATTGCACTTCTAGTATACTGGGAGTTTTGCAGCACGCATTGCTAGGTGTGCTCCCTGCCCTTTGACTGCTAGTATTTTGGAATTCTCCTGAGAATGAAAGTCTGGTTGATCTACTCTTAAATCTTGACAGATGATATGCTTTTTATCTTTTTAAAATGAGAAAACAAAATGTAATCACCGTTCTTTCTGAGCATCTGGGAAAAGGTGTAGAGCAGATGTGAGCAGTTGCGATTCCCTTCCTCGGTTCATCACACTGGGTAGGAATATTTACACGTTTTATGATCTGATTGCCATCTTCGCACAATGTAATTCACCACCACACTTGGGGATAAATACTGCAGGGACGGTACTGAGAAAGATATACGTTCTTCTTCAAGGTGGTGCATTTATCTGTTTAATAAACTTGGTTCACAGCTTCCAACAGCTATAGCCAGTCATTAATAATGTAATTTATGTCAGACCGTAGGGGCCTGGTAGCAGAGTAAGTAGGACACCTGGCCGCAGAGCCTGTCATGAGCACAGGCTCTGCTCCATATATGTGCTGACGGTGGTTCCCGAGGGATCCTACTTTAAACGAAGGCTTAGTCACTCAGGCTGGCAAGTGGAAGGTGGGCAGGGGTGATGCCAACAGGCTCATGCTGGTCTTTGCTCTTTTCTGCAGAAGTGGGCATGCTTTTAACTGTGTTTACCCAGGTCTCATTGCAGGACTCAGAGAGATGGTGAATGTATTATGATGCGTATTGCTGCCTGGATGGAGTCAGTGGTAGTCAGGAGTATATTTTCAGGTCCTCACAGCATGGTGCATGGTACGATTCAGATATAGAAAGCTTCTGTGCATCAAATGGTGACAGCCTTAGCTTTCACAGCAGTTGCTCTGCCATTCTGGAAGGGGGACAAGCACACCAAATCACACAATTGCTACACATTTATTATAATACAGTGGTTATAATTTGGTGGAACACTAGTCCAAAGCTAACAACAATTCTTAATGTGCCCCAGGATATTCTGCTGGGCCCCACTGCATACAAGGGCACCCAGTCAACAAATAATGTCTTTACTATGTTCTGCTGCACAGACCCAAAGCTTTGTCTTGCCGAAAGTGGCCACCTGGTACCGCATTATTCAAATGAGCAGGCTGTCCTTGAAGCATGTTATGGAAGCAAAATAGGTTAGGAAAATTATATTATTTGCAAGCAAACTGAGTAACAGTATCAAATCTGGTGGGGTAGCACTGTGCAGTCAATTGAAACCAAGACTTAATAACATCTATATTAAGGGAGAGAAGGAGCATATTCTTCTTAGCTGGCAGTACACTTTCCTGCCTGTATTTTTTTGGCTGCTACAGTTTCAGTCTCTTTTATAAACCAGTAATATTGAGTTCCAGGTCCATTATACTGTTTGCGATCTCTTTGTCAGTGTCTTGGAGTCTTTTGGAGCTCTGATGTTTGCCCTGGATCGTGCCTTGATCACCACTCCTTGCAATAAACAGCTGCTGCTTTCCTCTGTACCTAAGGTGCTCATCAGACAAGGGCAGTTAGATGCTGTAGCTCCCAGCTGAGTAAACTACTGATTCTAAAGAGGGAGGGGAGATCCTGCTGCTCTCTACCGCTCGGTTCCTCCCTCTGTAGCCTGCGTAGTTCTGGCTGTCTTCTCCACTATTCGTAGGAGTCATCTTACTGTACAGTGACCTGGCTCAACTTGGCAGCACTAAAATAATCCCCAAAACAAAACTTGGCTTTATTGTACAGACTGAGCATCAGAAGTTACACAACAGAGGAACTGAGGCTCTGTGGTTGGGAATGGGGATACGGGCAAGGAAGAGGGAGAAGGCAGGTGGAGGAGAGGGAGGGCCACTGCATCCTAAGGCAATCAGCTGCTACATCTCCTCCACTACACATCTGGCTATACTCATAACATCTCAGCATACCTGTCTCCTGCACCAGGCTTCCTTATGCCATGCCCGTGGAGTAATGGTGGTCTGCTATAGACATTCTACAGAAGGCACAGAGTCAATCAGTGGGTCTCGTGGTGCTGTGCAGATTAGCTGAGGCATGGCAAGGAATTGAAGTCAGGTGTCACAAACCTGAGGGGAGTGTCTGAACTGCTGGTCATGCCTCCTTACCAGAAGGTGAAACTAATCTTTCTTCCTTCTTCTTTATTCCTGCTCTTATATGAGCATACAGGGGTATTTTAATAGTGCACTGCAAAGGCAGAGGTTCAGTATGCTTTCCTGTCCTTTTATCCACGAACTATTGCAAATAATCTGCTAGCTGGGGAGTAGAATGGAAGTTACCTTCCATTTGTTGTTGCTTGCTGTAGTCTGATGAATTAGCTGCCAGAATCTTCTAATTTCTAAGCTAAATGTTCCAGTGCTTTGATTTCAAAGTGGAAACCCATATTCAGCGTATTCATAATTAGAGTTTTTATTGTATATTTCTTTGCAGCCAGGATTGGTAACATGAAAATATATTATGCCTTTTAAAAGCCTCAAGCTACCATGCACCACAGATTAGCTTGTTTCTACATAATAATGATGGCACTTAAAAGTCACTGTGCAGACTGTACATGACACTCGAGGACATGTTTGGAAGCAGTGTAATCAGCTTTCAGTCTGATCTTTCACTTCGCATACATTTAGAGTAAGTCAGAAATGTTCTTCTTGCAGGTCTTGCTGAGATCTCTTTAACTATCCACTTGTAAAAACTTTCAGTAGCATGGTATGAAGGCAGAAAACAACTCGTACAGCTTCTTGAAAATAAAGTAACACACTGGAACTGATATCTTTGGAATGACGACATACTAGTCCCAGGTAATTTTTGTATTGGCTGCATTTTGCTCAGTGAATATAACCTCTTCTGCTTGTTTGTGCGGACAGACTGCACTTTCCTTGTTCATACTCTGTATGTTTGCAGTATGGAATACTTGGTATCCACAATACAAGCTGCGCTATTTAGCTGTGATTAGTTACTTAGGTCACTTGTTATTATTTCCATTACCTAATTGGCGGAGAAGAATTTATAATTAGCAGGGTGAGTTTGGCTTTCTGAATGAGGCAGTAATTTGTGGGATGGGATTTAGCGGGGAAATAGAATTAGGACATTTTCCCTTTTCTTAATTACCCAGGTCTTGTCCATAGAATCAATCCTAGAAAATTAAATTACTCTTTAATACTTTAGGAAAGAAACACATTAATTTAAAATAGTGTATTCTACTTAAAAAGGAATGCAACTGTGCTCTTGATATTAACTGGGAGAAATACTGTCAGTACAGAGTTTGGTTTATGTCAGTCTGTATACAACAGGGGTATTGTGTCTATTATGTACTTAGATACCTTTGATCTGTGGGCTGTGGCTTTTCAAATCACCCTTCAGTTTGGACCTGTAATTAATGATATGGCTGTAGGCAGAGGCTAAAGGTTTGATACAGGGTTCTAGTTAAAGCCACTCCTCACTGTTAAAGCAGCTTTTCTGTACTACTTCTATGGTACGTATGCTGAAATGGGATTTTGGAGCTTATTCCTACTTTCACATTTGGTAGGATTATAATTTTTTATAGGGATACATTTAATGTTAAAGTCAAGGTAACAATGAGAGTCAGGACTAGCTGGAGACCTCAGCTTCTGCTGAATCTGTATGGGAATTCTATACTCTGGTGTCTTGATTTCAGTACTGTCCTTAAATCTGGACAGATCAGTGTCAATCATGTAGTTTTAAAAATAAGCTTGAGCTTCAGTACTGGGTTGGTTTTAGTAAGCATATTCTCTGACATCTCAAGTTTTAGTTCAATCTGTATTTGTCTTTCAAATTGCATTTTGAACTCAGGCCATCAGAAATGAGAAACTGAGACTGGGCTCGGAACTGACAGGGCACTGGTTGGTGATGAGCATGAGGGTTTGCACAGTGCTTGCAGGGCAGTCTTGACCTCTGATGGGCTTATACAGAAATGGTGAGTTAGATGTCGGGATGAATTATCTTCAGGGGACGCTTGTTACTCTTCATGGACTACACAGAGAGACTAGTGTGATCTGGCATCCAGCGCAGACGTCTGCATTAAATACTTACTGCTAAATGGAATGAACCGGGTCCTTTTTTTGCGTGTTGGCAGTAGCACTAATGCGGATCAATTGCCTGAGTTTTCAGCATGTCAGTAGCAATCTAGTATTGCTCTGGAATTTACTCAAATTATTTTTATCAGTGGTTGCTCTCCTTGTCAGTTATCTTGAATAACATTTTGAATCCCTTTGACAAATATGGAAATACTGTAAAAATGGGAAAGCTGGAGCCAAGTTGGTGATTTCATTCCAGCTTTGTTCGGGCTTGATCTAATTCTGAAGAAAGTGCCTTTCCACAAGATGTTGGGTGGAGACAGGCCAGGTTCTGTAGCTCAGCCTGTCTAGCTATTTTACTTGGAAAATTTTACTTCTTTTATACTTCTGTTCAGGCAAACTTTATGTTTGCTTCTCCTTTCTAATAGATGTACAGATTCACCTGGTTCCTATAAGGAAAGAGCAAGGAAAAGGCCCGCCTGACCCAGAGCTGTAGATTAGTGAATTATCTGCCAAGCCCAACCCTCAGAGAAGCAAGATTTGATCCTGTTCAAGCCCCTTCATAACTACAATTTTCTCTTCTGTAGAAGGGGGAGGTGTCTGACTTCAGAGCATTTGCAGATGAAAGGCATGATAGGTATTGCTTATTGACTATTTTCACACCTACTGAATTTATTGGGAAAACTCTTCCAAATGCCTCCTTTCCCTTCCTCCTTTTGGCTGCTTGTCCGTGTCTGGCTCTTCCTCCACCACGCTAGCTCAGTTTTGAGTAGGACTGCTGAATAGGGTGGACTGGGGAACACTTCCAGCTAAAAAATTGATTATTATATTAGAGGTATAGATGATCTTTCAGCTGAATCACTTCGTCAGGAGACTACATAAATGTTTGTGCTGGGAAAGCACTGTGAGAACCAGGATTGGAGGTGAAGAAGGAATGGCTTCAGCTGCCAAAAGCACTGTGGCTGCCAAAGTCCCAGTCCCAGGAAAGTGCTCTGAGAGCAAGAGCAAATCTGATCAAGTGATGTGATTCAGTGTTGGCAATGGACCTGCTCTGAGCAGGTGATTGGATTAGGTGAGCTCCACAGGTCTCTTCCAACCTCAGTTATTATGTGGTTCTATGATTCAAACTTAAATCCCATTTGAAGCATCCTTTGACTCTGTCACACTGTCGCACACAGTCCTTCAAGAGCATGAATACAAAGCTGAGATCAACACTGTCCAACAGAGATAGAGGCCCTCTGACCATCTGGCAGGCTCAACACAGTAAAAGACCATATCCACCCAATTTTTCTTAGTAAGAACAACACTACGGCAACTTTTCTTTACTCTTTTCTGCTTTATTCTAAATACAAATTGCAAACGTGGCACTGCGTCAAGACTTACATTCTGATTCATTACAGCTTAGTTGTATAGGAGTAAAAGCTGAAAGGATGATGTCTAGGTAGAAACACTAGACGACTCTGTACCTGCACCACTGTCAAACTGTCTGTAATACCAATACTACTTGAGCCTGTTCTTCCACAGGCAGTGGTGCGGGACTATCCCTGAAAGCCATCTATTATCTCTGAGTATCAGGGCCGCTATGTGTTAGTAGAAGATTGCACGGCTGTGTTGAGTATATACCTCTGTTTCCTTCTTCCCTGCTGTGATCGTGGTGTTGAGAGAGAAGTTCCTGTCCAGGTGCCCAGCCTCATGCACAAAATGCAAAGGGAGTAAAAGATGAGGTAGCCGCCACTCTAGCTGCAGTAATGCAGATATTGAAGAAAGTGCTGAAGTCCCCACAGTTTCCACCTGTCTAGTGTACTCCCCTGGTATTTCAACGCTGTCAGCCCCTGCCACTTCCCAGTGAGATAATATTCAAAAAGACCACAGCATACTGCACAAAGAGATCCAAGGCCAAAGAGGAGCACTCTGCCCAGTGCTCAGAGTTGATGTAGCTCACTTTTTCAGCAGCCTGCACAATTTGAATTAAAAAAAAAAAAGGAATATTCTTCATAGTATGAAAGTATAGGTGGAAAACCCTGTTCTGAAGTTTTGCTATGTTTAAGTGAGAATTAAGTTCAACTATGCAAATGAAACTGGAATACATCAGTTCCAAGCTGATACAAATATATCCAAGTGGGTATTTTTAAGAAATGGTGCAAGTAAATATAGCTCCGCTTGTTTGACACCCAGAATGGGATTCATTGATGGATTCAATGGCAAGGAACACATACTTTGCCATACATGAGTCATTCCATTCTAAGGTGGATATATGAATTAATTCAGATAAGTTTTACTCCAGAAGTGCTTCTCCATTATAGTAAAAAATGTCTAGACAACTCGCTCAGTTTTGCGTATTTACATTAAAGGCATCAAAAGTTTTAGTGAGATGGGTCTCATCGCTGGTTTACTAACGGCTGCATTTGTGTCCAGGTTTAACCTGGAGATCTGAGACCCTCATCCTATTACTAAAATGAGCATGTTTAGCTCTGTCTGGATCTGATCTGTAATGAAGAGAGTGACTTGCAGTGAGGAAAGACAGAATTATACTGTCCTGCAGAGCCATGGCCAGAGCCAGGTCGAGGGGGACATCACAGCCACACAGGTGCTTCATGAAGGGTGCCACAACTTGGGTAGCATGCAGCTGGAGTTATGTGTATGGGCCATAACTGTTGTAGCCCAAACACAGGGCCTGCAGGTCCCTGGTGGCAACTAGTAGGAGTGTAAAAGGCAGGAAGAAGCACTACAGTAGGATGGTCTGGGAGGGGGGGTGCTCCCAAATTCTCTTGTGACAGCTCTGCCTGCAATTCTTGCATGCCAGTGATCATTGCGTAAGGCACAGGGAGAGGCATGTAAGTTGCGTCCCTTATGAGCCGACAACAAATTATTATCCGCGTCATGTGAGGGATATTTTAAAGAAACTGTACTTCAGAGAAGTATAGCAAAGACTTCTGGGGCAGCTCAGAGATGTAGTCTCAAGGGGAATTCCCTGGTGGCAGACCTGATCCCGGTGGAGATCTCAAGCGAGATGTACCTTTTCTCCATGCTCTTACCAAAATCGGGCAGAGAGTCCTTGACCCCAATGTGGCATTAAGCAGCAGCGTTTCTTTATTTGCAGCGCCCGATGCACAGGGGATCATTCTGCCTATCAGGGGTGCGGTATGCTGCCTCAACCAAAGCTTATGTCACCCAATTACATACATATTCATTATTTTTCCTAGAATAATCATACATATTCATTCTGTTTCTTGGAACTGATTAATATTTTTGCATAGTCATTATGCATGTGGCCTGGGCTCGGAGGGGCTTCCATGGTGGTCTTTTGGAGATCCCTAGTGGTCCTTGAAGAGATGTATTCCTTTTCCCATATATGGTCATGAGTTGGCTTCATAACAGTTTGCCACAGTTTGTTGGGATTTATGCTGGATTCAACCGGCCTTTAGGCTGTTGAGTTGCTTCTTATCTCTACTGTTTCGTCTCCCTCGTTTCCTTCCCAGGTCAATCAGTTTTCTGCATCTTTATTGTACAGGCTAGTATATTCAAGGTAACATAACAATGCCAACACAGCTGTTCATATCACCATGTGAGAGACCAGACTGGGAAATTGATGCCACTGAAATATGTGTTCTTTATTATTTTGCTGGGTCGTTTGCTGCCTTATGTGGATCTCCTGCTGGATGTCCATGGTGAGGTTCACAGAGCAACCCTTGCTCAGAGCTGCTTTTTAAAGGCCCAGCGTAGTCTATTGCATTATCTCTCAGATTTCTGCTTATGTCCTGTCAAGCAGCTCTTGCTAGTGACATGAGTCTTTATGTGTCCCTGACTACCCTTTGGCCAGTCCTCAGAGAAGATCCTATGTAACGACAGGCCCCTGTCTCCTTTGAGGGTGGTGAGCCAGGCTGTAGTCACAGCACCTTTATTTGCTATCAGTGACCTGGAGAGAAAAATCAATCCTGAAGGAGGACTTGCTCTTTTAAAGGAACTTAGTGAGCCTTTGCACGTTACGGGTTGGCATGATACATATTAGTTATCTGATCTAGGGAGGACAAATCCCTTGGGCCTGTTGCCCAGGCTTTATGAGTTTATTTGGGGATGGTTGACAGCTTGCTGTCCCCAGCTCTGTGCCTCACCCTGGACATGCAAGGTGCCTCTGAGTCAGCTGCTGCATCACCTCCTTTTACATCATGGTTATGGTCTGTGCTGTAATAGGGCTGATTCATGTTGATTCATCAGCAGCTAAAATGTCCAGACGGTCTGTGTTAGGCAGAAGATTGGGACGTTATTTTTGTCCTTTCATCCTATCTATCTAAGGTACTCTTACTCTTCAACACAGCCCTTAGCCAAGTTTGAATATGGGGAGATTCACTGCACTGCAGAGCATTGCTAGAAATTCTTCCTTCACCCACAACCCTTCTTTCAAGGGTCTTTCTTCTGTCTTCACTTCAGTTGTGGAAACACAGTGTCCGATGGGTCCCAGCTGTGCGGCCAAGCCGTGCATGTCTGCAGTGTGCTGCCCCCTTCAGTTCTTGATGGCCCACTGAGGCAAATACTTGAGAATTTCCCTTCCCTTGCCTTTCTTTCCCCCTTGTTCAGTGGGGTCCTAACCTGTTCTTGTTCCTTTTAACCACTCAAGCAGAACTGGAGAACACAACAACATTAAAAATATTGTAAAGTGTTCCTGTATTTTCCATACAGCAGCTGTGGAGAAAGCTCACAAAATGCCATATTATTATGTACTGCAGGGAAAAATAACTACCTGTTGTACACTGGCTACTTCCTTGATAAGCTCCTTTCTGACCTGCTGGCGTTCTCTGCAGAGTGCAGGTACTCTAAGCAGTCCTTGGCCTCAGCCCACCGCTTTCCTCCTTCAGCCTGTCATTCTCATCCCTGCTTCATCCCCCTCCCTCCTTCATCCCCCTGGCTCTGTCTGCCTCTGTAACTGCATGCCAGGCAGTGGATTGAACTCTTATCACTGAAATTATCAAAGCTGAAAGGAACTTTATTTCTGAGGGTTATTTTTACACCCAATGGCTGCAGCGATATAGCCAGCAGCACAAAACTTGCAGAAGACAAAAGTTTCGTGCAACTGCTTCTGCCAGACGGGTCTTGTCAAAGGGTCTTTGGTGTAATAAGAGTGGGGGATCCAGAGGATCTGCTCAGTGAGGCCTTAAGAAGGTGGTGGGGCAGGGTGAGAAAAACAGGAAGAAAGGTAGAAATGATGGTATAAAAACTCAGTGAGTCCACACAAGACTGGGAGTACTGTCAGAATTGAGATGGGATTAGAGGAGGCTTTACTGGGGAGAGACAGAGTTGAGCATCAAATCAAGGAGAGGGGTGTTGAAGGGAGGTCTTTTGCAAGACAAATACAGCTAGAAAAAGCTCAGATGCATTTCTAAGAACATGGATTTTTCAGTGACATGGAGGTGGACTTCTGTGCTTGAAAATCTGTGGGTTTTCCCCCCAAATACACAATTTAATAAAAACTAGGACCTGTCCTTACAAATATTGCCTTGGTTATGTCCTGAGACCATCACAGCTCCAACAGCCACACTGTTACAGTCAGAAGTAGGGACAGAATGAAATTTGGGGAACTGGCAGTTGAATTGGAGGAAACATTCAAAGGCAGCTCTTCTTGTCGGCTTTACCAAGCATCTGTTAAAAACAAGCCTCTGACTTCCTTATGCAGTCTCGCTCAGCAGTAGATTTTACATTCTTTAGGGCCGCTGGAGTTCAAATCCATTTTACATCTAAAAATGCCCGCCTGTTTGTTACATAGCCAAGTCCTGCTCAGCTTTATCCAAAATTAGCAGAGCTACCCAAATAGTACAGATGACCAGGATCAGTCTCTTCGTGTTATCTTTGTGCACAATTTTCCTTGATCTTTACTACACAAACTGCCCCAAGCTAAATACGTCCATCAATGTGTAGGTCAAAAGCTCTGTCCCCAAGCTTGCCAGGGCACAGACACTGCGTGAAGGAAGTCCACTATGATATGATAACATACTGCCTTCGTGTTTCTAGTTTAGTGAAGGGTAAGCGATGGTGTATGATTTCAGGGAAGACTGCTGATTTGCAGTCTCTTCAGGAAATTGTAATGTCCCCTTAGTCTGAATACATTAAGCCCACTGGCGAAAAGCTAGCCACAATTTAATTGTACAGCTGCTGGAAACAATGAAAGAAGAAAAGAGTTCTCTTTGTAGTCAGTTCTCCCACTCGTGGGATCAGCTCGTTTCATATTCTTGCTGTCTCAAACCACAAACCAGCGGAGAGAAAACAGTAATTCTTGACTCTCTTTTTATGAAGTGGAGGAGGTAAGAGAGGGACATTTTTGTGTTCTGTACAGCTTTATTCAGCAGCAAGCTTGCATTTGACTGCAATTTTCAAGTGTCTCTCAAAAGATTATCACAGCTATCCTGAGAAATACCAGCAGTGGAACTGTCACTTTATTGTGAAGAAAGAAAATAAGACCAAAAGAAGGGAAATTGAGGGATTTAGTATCAGGACTTCCTGGCTTTAGTTTTAGGCTTAGTTTATTGGAAACCATTAAATGGGGAGGTGAGGTGTTTTCAAAAGGCTGTTTGATAAACCTCAATCAAATAATAATGTTTCTAGACTTTCTCCTCCCATTTACAATGTAGGGAACCAGGCAGTATTCTGTCTCAGCAGTCCTCCAATCTGGAGAAAGTGAGAGAAGGAGAAATAGGTTGTTTGCCTCTGAAGTGCTAGCAGTTGACTCCAGAGGATTTCTGAGCTTGTTGTTGGTAGGAGAAGGCTCTTCTTCAGGTGTAAGCACACTGTCTTGGAGATTATGGTCTTGGCCTCAAATGCAGGCAATCATTAGAAATTGCTGTGCACTCAGGAGGAACCTCCAGTACCTCTGTGTCTGTTTAGTCCCCAAAACAGGGGTTTCTATGTAATTTCTGGGGACAAATGCTGGTGAAAGCAAATGCCAAACCATGGCACCTCGTGATCTTTAAAGGTCCCTTACAACCCAAAGTATTCTATGACTAAGGCCAGCAGAGCTCCTTAAAAAAAACCGGATTGATCCCCCTTCCTTTTCTAAGTCAGTTATTCCTGTGCTTGCAGAAACCTCCTTGCAATTGCAGCACAAGCATTTGTATGACCTTGTGGGGAACTATATTGGAAAAACTGCATATTTTTTTCCCCGGGGGCTGTTTTTAACCTGGATCAGTTCCCTGATCTGGTTCACCATGTAGCCACACAAATATTTATGATGGCACAGTACAACAGATATTCTGGGAGATGTGGGAGTGGGAGAAAGCAGGAACTGCTTTATTGGCAATTGTGTTCACTTAAAAGACTACCAAACTGTAGCTTAAAGAAGAACGGAATAGCAGTGGGATGACACATCTGAGAAGGGAGTTGAGGCATGTGCGTTATTCCCCAGAAATGAAAACACAGCTTCAGATGTCAAATGGTACAATTACAGGGGTGAAGAACAGCTAACACAGCCATTTCCAAAAGATGCAATCTGCAGGCAGGGAGATTTTCAGTGTTTCACACAGTCTGAAACTTCACTCTGAAGTAGCTGGGAAGAGGCAGATGATGGATCCAAATAGCTGCAAAAGCAGAGGATCTGCATGTGCATGACCCTCCACCCCATGTGATCGGCAAAATCTGAAGTGAGATCTTACATGTTTTTGGATAAATACGCTGGTCTCTGTGTTTGTGTGTTTGCATGTGTACAGACTGGAACTCTGTGAGGGGTTCTTATGTGGTGTTCTTCTTTGAAGGTGCTTGTTGTGGGCTTCTTTTGAAAAGGGTTGTGATCAAAAGGAGAAAACAATGCACAGATTTATTTATCACTACTTTCTTACCAAGCTGTGCTACTTGCTGCACGCTGCAATGGCACAACAGCCTGGCCGAGTCCTCACAGAAAGATGATGTGGGGCTCCCTGTCCCATGCTGCTAGTGTTCACCCTGACTTCTGTCATCTGGCACTTGGGCTTGCCTGGCCTTGGGACAAGTACCCTGTCTGTACCTGGCCATACCCCCGAAACTGACTTTGCTGGGCCTTTGATGGGCTCTGGCACTTCCAGTGCATCCAGATGGAGAGGAGAGAAAGTGAATGAGTTGTTGTGTTCTGCTTTGAGAAGCTCTACTGCATTTTATAAAGCCCTGCAGAGAGAATTCCCAGTTCAGAAGGGAGCTCACAGCATGCTTCACAATTGTCAAGTTAATGCAGTTGCCAAGTCTGTTCAGAAACACCCACAGGTAGCGGCCCTAAACAGAAACACCTACAGCCGAAAGGCTTTCCTGGACAGAGATCCAGAAATGCTGGTCTATGTCTCTGCTGCAGTCTCAAGCATCAGTTCATATCTGCTCTTTTTCTCTAGGACCCAAGGTATAACTTAGACATATCCAAGTAATTTTGAACATGCCTCCGGCAGTCTGGCTACGGGAGCAAGGAGTTCACCAAAAATTTCCTGTCAGAAAATCAAGGTAATTAGGCTGCACTGAGCTCCATGGTTCTGCAGGGTTATGGCTGTCCCTCTCCTGAAAGACCAAAGTTTGGGTCTTTTCACAGGGTACAGTATTTTTGGGACTGTCATACCATGACATCGTGACGGACAGCATACTATTGAGATAAGCATTCCCTGTTTACACCTGCCTTTTGAAAGATTTCCTACACCGCTATTGCATATAGTCTAGTAGTTGTACATGAGGTAAGATAACGGCTTTTCTGCTCTGTAGTCGGTGTTGCAGGAGGATGGACTGTGTGTAAGTACTCTGATTTTAGATTAAATGCCAAGTCTGATTTAGCATGGTACTTCTTGTATCAGCATTCCCAGGGACACATGAACCAGTTCCTTTCAGAAATGTTTTTAATGAATAAAGTTCTGAATATCCAAGTGACTCTTCATTATTCACTGGTACTTTATTTCAGAAGATACAGTTCCAGTCAGTATCTCCCTAGCTTTTAAATGAATGATGTTATTATACCTCCACTTCTTCAGAAGCTCTCAGGATGTAAGGTGAGATCAAAGATGTCAGCTACCCTGTGATCTTCATTAAAAGGGAAAGACAACAGGGAGCGGGCTGGCTCAAGCAGTGAAAAGACCTTTTAAAAATCTTCAGACCATAGTAATGGAGCAATGATTCTCACATAGTTAAAGGATGGAAGAAGCAGAACAGCACCAGAATCAGACAGTTTGGTAGTTTCCTTTTGCATGTGGGGAAGGTCTTTTCCAGAGCAATGCAAATTCTTTGTTGCCCTTGCATTTAATAACATTGTAGGAAACCTGTTGGGAAGCCACAACTTTGGGAATGGGTTTACAGTTCCAGCTGCTGCAAATTTAAGGACACAGTTGCTGGGCTTATAAAACCACCAGTGAAAAGGAACCAAAATTACTATCTTCATCAATTCCAGGTGCAGAAAGACCAAGAACTTTTTTCTTAGTAATTCTGAACCTCTGCATGACAGTGTCAGAGCCCTGAGGACAGCCCCAGTCCTGATTGAGTTTTTAGCCAGCACCTTGGGGGTCCTCCCCCTGCACCCCCCCCGCCTACAGCCCAGGACTCCATTTCAGCCCCCTGGGTCAGTCAGTTCCTGCCCCAGTGATGCTGCAGTAGGGATAGTCTCCAGCTCCCCGCAGCCCTGCCCAGCCATGGGTGTCCAGGTCCCCACCACCAGGAAGGTGCCCAATGTCCCCCTGGCAGCCCTGTTCTGGGCTCTGCCCTGCCATCTGCCATTGGAAGCCCCCAGCACTCTGGTCCCAGGGAGCCCCGGGCCCTTGGGGGGGGGCACTGTCAGTCAAGTTGTTTTTGCTGGAATTCATCCAGAGCCTTCTGAGGGCTTTTTCCTGGTGCTTCCTCAGACACATGAATGCATCTGAGCTGACTAAAAATATTCTTATCTATTATTCAATAATCTCTTCATCTTTCACCTTGCTGCTGGGTTGCTTTGTAAAACTTTAACAATAAGCTCATTTGATTGAAGTGGAGATAGGGAGTCAGCTCATATGTGTAGGTTTTTGCTGGAGAACAGTTTATGAAACCCACGTGTATTTGGGTCTGTCTGCTCCCTTCAAGACCTATAGACTCTGCTGCAAGAACAGGATGCTTGTTTGTTTCCACAGACATTTCGAGTATGTAACGTAAGACAAACCTTTAAATAAAGTTTCTTTAACATTTATTTAAACTTCTATTGTATAAGCAATACCCAGGAATGGCAAATGAGTTGTTCCTCTATGTGAAGCAATGCTCTCAAGAGAGTCTTTTCATTACTGTATTTTTTTCATTTGACTGATTCTTTTTCATCAGTGTCAGAATGCTTAGTGAATGTATTTGACAATATTCCCTTAAAGACTTTATGACAGCCACGTGTCTGAGGCTGGAGGAAAGGAGGAAGGGTGGAGTTACCTAATGTGAGAAGAAAGAGAAGACCGCGACAACAGCCTGCCCATCTTACCCAGATTTGAATATTGTCATACAGTTCTGGTTGTGGAAATACGTGGTTTATTTTATGTTCCTTACAAAAAAAAAAAAAAAAAAGCGGGGGGGGGGTATGCCTTTTTCGTTGTGCCT
>NW_010418038.1:0-13007 GCF_000710305.1 Buceros rhinoceros silvestris | reverse complement strand
AAAAAAGCGGGGGGTGGGTATGCATTTTTCGATGTGACTGTGAGTGGGAACAGTCATTCTCCAGCCCGTGCAACCTGTGCGTGCACTGTGCACAGGCAGCGTGAGAATGTCTGTCTCATGAAGATACTTTTCCGGGAGTGATAAGGGAAGCCTAACTCTGCTTCAGGGCACAGTGATACGTATACTCTGAAACGTTACTCCTACCTACCACAGGAAATTTCACTATGAAGTGTCTGAGTGGTTACTCTAGTACAGAGAGGTAGATACCTGTCACCCTCTGCTGCTTTTGTCACGGAGGTGGTAGGTGCGATAACAGTGGCTTCTCCACACTTGTCAAAAAATCTTTCACTTGAGATATCCCTCCAGGTTTCCTGTGTAAGCAGGACTGAAAACTAAACCATCTGTTTTCGCAGTACTTCTCTGAATCATAATCCTGAAGGAAAGGAGGGTTAAAAGCATTTAAAAAAAGGTCTTGTTAATTAAAAATTAATTTAAAATATCTTATTCAGACTCTTTGACCTTAACTATACTGAGAAATTTTACTGATTTAGCGCGTAACTTTCACAAAACACAGTTGTGTTTAATAATGTGGTAACTTGTCACAATTTTCTGCCCTTGTTCCTTCCAAGGACAAAATGAAGTTTAACACTGGGGCAGTTAGAAAACATTTTACCTCATACATTTTAACACTGCATTTTACCTGTATAGGTTCGAGCTTAGTTATTCTAATTTTATCTTTAGTAACAGTTTCCTAATTTTATTGTTGTGGCTGTTGTTCCCACAGGGCATTTGGGAATGAGTTTCAGCCTTTTTTGTTAAAAAAAACCCCTTAGCTGTAACAGACTTTCAATAATGAAATCAATGAAAAAAGTATTTCCGACTAGAAATCCCGAATATTTTAATGTGGATACATGAAGAGTTGCTACCGTTTGTTCAGTCCTGACTTTTCTAGCCCTATTGCATTTAACCACTTAGTAGTCCTGGGGATATTCTGCACAGATCTGCATTCAGCATGGCCGGTGGTTGACATGTTTTCCACCAAAGCATTTGTCAGATGTGGTAGAGTCCACAGAAAACCTTTTGAAATGCAAGAGGACTGTGTAGCCAGCGCAGTTGTATGGCATGATGTCCAAGAAACAACAGCAGACATTTCCCCTGAGATAGAAATAGGTGCAATGTTTCTTTCACTTCTGTGGAAGAGTTGGCTACTCCAGATCTGCAAGGAGGCATGTGTATGGCATATATATGAATAGGTAGGACTTAAGGATTTTCCAGTATCTGCCCTTCTTCACCTGTATACAAAGGTGATCGATATCTTGCTATGTGTGTGTTCTCAGGAGATGGGCTTTACTCCTAGGGAACCTCTTCTCTGGGTTTCCTCACTGACTGCAGCTTGTCTGCTCTGCCCTGTGCCTCCCCAGCATTTTTATCCGAAGCATTGGGGGCATCTGGAGGTAACAGGAAAGCACTTTGGGATGTCCAGGTGCTCACTTCCGCTGGTGCCCATAGCATCAGCAGAGGTGTCAGTGGGGCCCGCTCTTGCAGACTTCTTGATTTACATGTCTGTAGATTACTCAAATAGGATAATGTGTTTAAAAAAGGATTATCTTGCTGGGTCTTGTTTGCCAGATATCAGCCTAGAGCAAATTCTTACAGCTGAGATACAATGGCCTGATAGCAATGTTTATGATAGAAATTCTGCCAGCTACTACTTCATGCCAGCAACACACTGGCCACTTAGTCACTGGAAGACTTTGTTGTCAGTGACTCTTTCTTTCGCAAATGGCAATATGCTCGGGGAATATTCCTTGGTGCTTCTAAGAGTAAAGGCTTCATACTGGTTAGTGGTTAGCCAAGCCCACAGGCGCTGCGTTGAAATGTCCCCACGCAGCTCTGCCAGTAACAATAACGGCTGGTGCTTACACAGCACTTTTCATCTTGAGACTGGTTCACAGAGCGGGTGGGACCCGCCCCTCAGAAGCTGCAGTTGCTGCGGGCTACAGAGCTGTGATGGCAGCTCTCCTGTGGCTCAGGGAAGACAGGGTCTTGGTGGTACGTGAGACACGTGCTGCCTGTGACTCCCACATGTTGCTTGGAGAAAAAGAAGGACATGCAGCATATCCCAGCTCAGGCACTTGTTTGCCAGGGCTACCACATCGTGCCTGCCTGGAGACAGGACTCTTATTAGGCTAAATAGACAAAGATCTCTTTATCTGGAATTCTTGATGGGAAACATGTCCATGAAGCACCAGGGCAGTATGGCTTCCTAAACTCTTTGGACTACCCTGCGTGTCACTGTGAGGGATTTTGTTCCTCATAAAGGCAAATGCTTTTTGATCATTTCCCAGACTTGGAGCACTCCTGGGTAAAGAATAACAAACATGCAAAATTATATAGTGTTTCTACAGTGGTGTTACTGAGTACCATTCAATGTCCTTGCGCAAAAAACCAGTTATGATGTGACAAGCTCATGACAGGAGGCTTTGCCCACATGGAACTGCAGGAAAACCCTTCTACCCTATCTCTCACCCTTGGGAGATACTCAGAAACTACAGTCTCACATGCTGGTATGGACAAAAGTTACCTAGAATTTGGTTAAAAAGGAAAACGTATTTGCTGAGCCGTTCTTGGTAACACACCAGCTTGTACAGTAATGTATTTGTTGTCATTGGCCTGGTTTCAATAGCAGAGTATGCTCGTCTCACATTCAATCATATGAAAAAACATGAAAAATGACATTGCGATCCAAGACCACTGAGCTTCAGCTTACGTGGCACATGGCATGCTTTCAGTAAGGCTCGATTTGGAGAAAATTATTGCCAGTTGTTTCATTAGCGCACCAAAAAAAGAGCTGCATTTTTGTTTTCCAGAAAGTTGCTGAATCACATCGCTCTGCAGAATATATTCCTTAAATGGCCTCTCTCTAACGATGCAAGAAAGAAAGGGGAAAAAGGCAAATCTGTATCAAAAGATGCAACATGTTATACAGGTTAGCTGAGGAAAAGTAATAACAGCTTTTTTTAATGCCTCATTCTGCAGTGCCTGGGAATTGAAGGGCATAGTGCGTTCCTTTTACTGCTGCATGACTTGTGCTTAACTATACTGCAGTCCTAAGACCTCCCCAAGAGACAAATGCTATAGTATTATTAGACCTTAGTGCGTGGGGGGAAGAGCTCTTAGTGTAATTTTAATGTATAAATATTATATGCTTTATGCCATTTCTTAGATTTTTACAGAGATGTAAGTTAACTGGTGCACAGTCTGCTGGCCAGTCCTTCTGCAAAGGGAACTCAGAGGTACAACAAGGTAAATAACACATGTGTATTTGCCATGTATCACACACCATTTTTTAAATTGTAATTGTTATTTTTAAGCTGAGAGCACATACACTACTCAGTCAAGTGATAGCTCCCGAACCGGTACTTTTTAGTTGCTAGTCTTTTGATCTCAAAGGCTGAACGCTGATTCGTTTGGTAAGATAGTTTCTGTTAAACCTTCTTGGTCACATCTCCCTACCTGTTTAAAAAAGAAATAGAATAAGAAAAAAAAACCTTACCCTCTCTTTTGCTGGACTATAATAAACAGGGTAAGGCAAAGGCTCAGGATACAGTTTTGTGTCATGGTCAGCAAATGCAGTTCTGACTAGGCCAGACCTTCTGGGCTTTATGGTTTTACAAATAACAACCAGCTTTCCGGACCTGCAAGACAGGTGTACATGGGTTAAAGATTTTTAGAAACTTTTGTGCATGCACATGTTAATTAGAATAAACAGGACGTTCAGTTCAGGCAGAGAGCTGCTACTGACAATAACTAACTCTCATATTTCTGTATATTCTGTCTTCTGAATGCAGTTTTAGTCTTGGTTCTGCATAACACTGCTTCTCTGATGTTGTCTGTGATGGTTATGCATTTTCTAGTTATTCTTTTTGTCCAACGGGAAATGCCAGGCTTTTCTTACTACATTTTTTCCTTACTTCTAGGCAATGCTTTATTAATTCAGCTCTAGGTGTTGGAAGATGAAATTCTTAATTTCCAGTCAAGCCAATCTCCATCCTGCAATGTGCAGAAAAGAGGCTGGAGTGCCAAGACATGCTGGCAACTGCAGAAGGAGGAAAACACGGAGAGATTCTTGACTTCTTGTGAGGCTCAAAGTATGAACATGAAGAAGAAGGAAAGTCAAAAAAACCCAGTAGATGTGGATCTGGAGGCCTCTCGGCCATGCCCTAAGAGGCAGGTGCTGCTGCTGCTCTCCCTGTTTGCAGGGTAGCTGCTCTGGCCCTTGGGACTGCTTCCGAAGAGATTTTCAACTTCTACCTTTGTCTCTCCTTTCTTTCAGGGTTGTCGCTTAAGGGTGAAAACTCCTGTCGCTCAGGAAAAGAAGGTGACCTGCTCCCTCTATAGGCTGTCCTGGTTGTTGCTTTCATGAACTGGCCATCCAGGGGATCAGAGCTGCAGGCAGGCTTTGAAGACTGGCAAAAACTCTGACGTGAGACGTATTTTGCATTTCTTTTAAATTTAGAGGCTATTTTTGTGTGTACATGTGTGTGAATATGTGTATGTGTGTGTATGCATGTATGCGTATATATATAGATATGCTCTAACACCTGTGCGTATAGCTACTTTTTCTGCAGAAGCTACAAGAAACCATTTTTACTGTTTAGTTTTAGTCTTTTTTAAACTTTTTAAATGCACGATCCTTTTGTGTGTGAACTTTCTGTTTGTTAATGGTTTATGACAACACCCTCCTGACTGCATGCTGCCCTCATTAGTGGGAGAAACACCGTATGAGCTGGCAGTGCCATGAGCCCAGGCATGCTCTGTCCCCAGTGCCCGCTATCCCGACTGCTCTTCTTTCCTCTCTGCCCTAGGGCCCTGCCTCCTCAGTTGCACCAGCACTGCGGTCTCTGGCATTGTTCTGGTACAAAAAGCAACCTGTATGAAGATTAAGGCTATAAATAAAAAAGACTATTTGTAACTTGGATCAGCTGAGTGACCTGATTTAGAGCATAGCCCCAACAACTGTTGCAGAGGAGTGTGAGTGTGAAGAAGCAGCTGGAAGCAAGGCTGAGATGGGAGACAGATGATCCCAAGCTGCCTTTGCAGCTGAAGTCCCACATTGCGAAACTGCAGCTGTGAGCGTACCTGTGCTCTGGCACAGATATCAGAGGGAATTACCCTGCAGTGCCTGAAATAACACTTAAGGGAAGAACTGACACATCGGTGAGTTATATATTAACCATTATAGATGACCTTTCAGAGAGCAGCAGGTAACAATCTTGTGGAATTACTAATAAAGAAAAATGGCAGTTTTTCCATTATGCTGAGCACAGGTATTAACTCCTAGAAAACACTGCCCAGCTCTTTCCACTAAATTGTACTGTTTTCAGTTCTCCCATACTTTCTTAAATATGAATAAATTGTTCAGATGTTTTCAATGCTAAATAAATGCCTCTGGCTGTTTCTGGTGGGGCACTGAGGGGAGAAGTCAGGCAATGCTTTCACTAAAATGGTGCAGGAAGTGTCAGAAGAGCAACATACAAGTTTTCCTGAGTTACAGAAAAAAAAATAATTGTAGCAGTCATTCAATACTGTGCTCACTTTTTCTTTCCCAGGGTCTGACCTTGTTCTGTGTTCAGCATTATCAGAGACCTGCTGCAATGAAGTTTATGTACTTATGTCACTTAGGACACAAATGAATTGCTTTAACTTAAGCCTTAAAGCAAAATCCTACCAGAGATGACAAATATAAGTACTGTATATCACCACTTAAATGACTAATGATTTATTTGTCTTTTAAGCTTCTGGTGAAAGCTGAAGCATAATGGTGAAAGTAAAAACAATGTAAGTTACGTAACACCTCACATATGGAATTGATAATGCTCTGTTTTTATATGGGATAAATTGCTATTCAGTGGCTATATACGTAGATATAATGTGGACGGTTTCATCTGGTGTCTGCTGTTGCTTCTGAATATATATTCTGAATGTACATTCAGCAGACACAGAAGATTGAAACTTTTTCACTGAATATGAGATTTTCACAGAAGATCTTTCTTTTGGTCAATATATTCCACTATTTAATGAAAAGAAACCCTGTCCATGTTTAAATTCATTCAGTTTTCAAAAGACATCTTTTTGACCTTCAAAACCACAAAAACTATCCTTGTTGATATCCGAAATATCATCTTTTTGAATTGCAAAAGATATTATTTTTTTCAAAGAACTTCTTACTTCATTAGTAATATATTTGCTTCAAATTGCACGTTTGTACTTTTATTGTAAGGCATTTATGTAACCAAGGCTTTAAGCACCCTTAAATATTTAATAATACAAACCTTACATAATTAATAACAGATACTAAAATCCCCATGGTATTTCTAGCATTCCCACTCCATCATTATGGGAAACATACTCTGCACTCAACAACATGAAATAAGAAGAGAATCAGGTAACGAAAGGCTGGAAATAAATACTGACCAGCACAGGAGAGTTGAGGGTAGGCCATGTTCAGGGCAGGATATTCCTCAGATGTGTCTGGGGAATGAAGGACTGACAGGAGCTGCTTATCCACCCCTTAGAGCTGCTACCGCTTCATGTGTGTCAGGGTTGTTCTAGGATGTGGAGTCTGCGTCTCCTTTCATCCCGCCCAGACTTCTTCAGGAAAAAAGAGGCATAAGTAAGGGAGAAGAAGATGAATTATTTTGCTTAAATGGCTGGTCTTGGGGCAGTCATGGAGGAGAAGAGAGGTGAAAGGCAAAAGGATTAGGCCAAAAGAAAAACTAAGCAAAAGCAGAGAGAGAAACACTGAGACAAAGGCTTAGACGCGTGATGCAGAGTTTCTAAGAAATTGGTAGAACCAAGTATGTAAGTGTGGTTAGGAACAGGGTGGTGGTTATGTTTGGATGCAAGGGCATTGTATATATACTAGCATTGAAGATACTGAACATCTTTAAGCTGATGCCAGAGGTCTGTCACAGTCTTGGAACTGCTGCCAGTTTCTGGGTAAACTGCGTCCAACGGATTATCACGTGCGACTGCAGCAAAATGAATTGCATGTAAGTTGTAATTGTGTCTGATATTTGGGCTTTAAGAAAAGGGGAAAGAGATGCAGTTCTTGCATGTGACAGTTTTGATCAGTCTTCTCAGAAGAAAAAATTGCTTCATACTTTCCCATAAATAAAACTCACATTTGTGATGGAAAGACAGCAACATCAATTTCCACTTGTTGGAAAAGTTTTGCATGCAGGCTTTGGCAACATCATGTCTCCTCACAGGAAGAAGACTGTAGGCAATCCCACTGTTACCTTTCAGACAGTTATGCCATCACACTACTGTGTTGCACCACCAGGGTATGGCAAAGAATGCCTTAAGATGAGGAGCTATCCAAACCTAAAAAGTGCTTGGGAGTGGCCTATTCTTTACTGTATGCGTGGCCTCGTCTTAAAAGAAGATTATCGTTAGCAAACTCCTAAGTTTGGTAACAATGGAATGATGGAAATGTGTAAAAATTATTAATACGAGTAAATTTGAAGGTTTTTGACAGAGTCCTGGAATGAGGATGAATGGATCTGAGGTGAGAAATAAATTCGGTTCTTAAGTAGGAATTGCCAAAGGCGGAGTTAAGTGAATAGACAAAAAGTTTTCAACGTGGCAGGGGAAAAATGTATCTGTAGTTGTTTAAAATGTGGACAGATATACTGATAGATGTACTTGACTATTAACTGCATTAAAAATACTAGACTAAAAGATTGTTACCAATGCCAAATGGTCAAGTTTTCCACTGGTGGAAAATGCCAAAGCTAAGACAGCCTATACCCCCTTAAATTAGTCCCGTGTATGTATGCGTATTGTAAGACAATAATATGGCTGTATTTTTTTATTACATCCAACTTATTTAATTGGATCAAGCTCTCAACTTTTTAATTTCTCCACAAATGCAAAAGAACACAAGAGGAAGGTGCAAAAGAACCTAAGAACCTGTAAGGATGGTTCTGCTAGTGAGTGATGGAATTCTGTCATTATTGATGCTTTCTATTATTTCCCCTAAATAGCCCTTCTCGTGAACTCTGTGTGGAGACCTTCCCTACATGCTCTTCCAGTTGTGACACTGCCTGACACACTGTGGGTCAGCAGGTCCTTAGATGCTGGAAAATGGAGTTAACTTCTGCTTCAAGCAGACAATTAGGAGGCAAAAGGAAGATGGGGAAAAAAGGCACCCAATGAACTACTGCCTGCTTGTGTAACTACTGTGTAACAATGCTAAAAGCTTGTGCATTACGAGACTTCATCATGTTCAAATGTAGCTTGGAGCAAAGGTGATGTAAAACAATGCAGACGTGCCAGGAGATGCCTAGATGCTGCATGTGTCCTCGCCTACACTGTCTGCTAAGCTGAGGTAGGTGACACGACATCTCAGTGATTTGTTCAGTGCTGTTCAACCATCACAGCATTTTTGTAACAGAAAGGCATAATATCCTCAGTCTCCTGAAGTCTGCAGCAAACAGGTCTCTTCAAAGAGACCGAGTTCATCCACGGTAGCTAATAAACTTTTCTTTCCTCAGCAGGCCTTTCTGGCAGCCAGAGCTCCATTCTTGGGGGAAGAGGACAGAAAATACTTTTTCCAGGACTATTCAACATAGAATTAAGATCCACTTGCACGATGCCCAGATACAGTTAAGTATTTTTTATTCGTTTCTGTGAAGCATCAGCTGTAAAAATACACGTAGTCTACTCATTAAATGGAAATTACTAAGGACAATGGGGATAAACAACAGAAAATCTCCAGATAAATGGTATACTAAAACATGCTTGAAGAAGGCACCGGTAATTACCTTGTGATCTGTCCTTTGGGCTGTGCTGATAGAGGTGGAAGGGTGGGATGGCCCAGAGATCCTCTGCTTTAGCAGGCACTGCTGGGACACGTTTGCTTCATCAAACAATAACAATTTTCTTTCAGCATCTTTGCCTGACATTGGATGACTGGCTTTTTGTTTCTTGGGCTACCATTGCTGCAGAAAGTATTGCTGTCAGCTGTAGGTCTTAGAAACATCCTTTGGTATGGAAAGGAAACGGAATTTGTTTTGTGACAGTCTCACTCCCCTGGTGGGTTGCTTGATGGACATGGTCACTTGATGGAGGCATGCTGCCATAGGGGGACAGCCCGTGGGATCTGCCTGTTGTCAGCTCAGCTCTCAGAGAAAAACATAAACTGCCGTGAAGGAAGCAGATATTCCCAGTGGTATCACAAAGAAAGAACAGGAACATATTTGGGAAGAAGGGCATGCTAAACATCCTAGCAAATTTGCATTTGGTGGGTTCAAGGGGGTATTCGGAGAGAGAAGAGATGAAGAGGAAGCCTTGCTGGGGAATAGCTCTGGAGCAAAGCAGAGAAGCCCCAGAGGCCTCTCCAGCCACCACAGGCTGCTAGGGATGGTCAGGTTTTTTGTGATGACCCTACGGGTGTAGAGAAGTGTAACTCATAGAGCCACAAAGCCCAGCCATCCTCTGCTCTAAAGAGTCAGTGAGAAACACCAAGCAGTAACTGTACAAAGTTCTAGCCTTCACATAGTTTTGTCTCAGTAGGAAATAATCCAGCCCTTGGCAACTAAAAATGGACAGACCTGTTACAATCATCTTTAAATGTTTTTGTGATGCAGAGAGAGACAGAGTCGCCAGTGGTTGTTCTTTTTAAGTAGGGTAGCAGACATCAGGAAACCAACATCTTTAGTAACAGGCAAGGCTAAGGACCTGCTGACCCACAATAGTTACACAAACAATTCCTGAATTCCTGACTGCAACTTCAGTTTAAAATCTCTTTAATACTCTTAAAATATATTTCAGAGCAGTAACCTCATTCAGCACCAATTTCTGCTCAGATCTGCAAGTACCTTTTAGTATTTGCTGTTTGTTACATTCACAAAAACTGTACTTATGCATCATTGAGTCCTTTATAAATATAAGACTCTTGGATCACTTCAGTAAATTACTTGGTACAACTAATTGCCCACAACGTCACAAAACCCCTTTGTGTTTCAGGCCCTTCCTTGCAAACCCTCAGTAAGATTGAGATAGCTCTGTATGTAGTATCCCAGTATTCAGAGATTGTGACTCTCAATGCATTTTTTTTCCCCTGCTAGGTCCCAAATATATCTGCAGGCAGGCATAGGTCTCCTTGTGAGATGTCAGAGTATGGCCCTTGCATTGTGCAGCTGAGGCATTCACTCTGGTTCCCACACTAAACCATCTCTACTGTGGCCTCAGACACCTTGCTGACAGGTCCGTGTACATGTTATTCACCTTTTCATGTCAACAGACTCCCAAGCTGTGTTTCCACCTAACAAGAACCCTAGTCCTTAATGGGAATCAAAAGTCAGGATGACCAGAAAAACCCTGTGCCATCATGAACTCTGTGTAATGATCCTTCTCTTTTCTTAGTGTATACTGGAATATTGTTTTCAATGCCTCACTGAGGTCAGCAAGAAAAATCCCACTGTCTGCAAGAGAGCCAAGAGTCCAGCCCTCAATATCTGATGCCTATTGGGAAATTTCTTTGAACGTCTTTAAATGAAAAACACTGAATGCCTGCTCATTTCTTTTTCTGCCTTGTATGTCCTGTACAAATTGGCCATGGACATCATGTTGCTGGGCAGCTGAGAAGTGATGTAGCAGTAGGTGATCCTTGCCTTCTTCCTAAAGACAAATGACATTCCTAACCTTGCAATTACACTGTCAGGGTCTGTGATTACATTACACAGGCTTCAAAAGGAAGAATTTTTATACAAAATGGAATTGTCCAATTGCCTACCAAAGAAGGCTTTATTATTCACTGTGGGAAATCTCTATATTTGATTGGAAATGTCTAATATGAATAAAATATGCCAACTTCAAAGACTACACTGAATTTTCCATGTCTTACCCACCCAAATCACCTGGTAAACACATCAAGAGATTTTTGTGCACTAACCACATATTCTAGCCAAGTACTTAAACCACCTCTGAGACATTTTGCATGTTGGGTGGTTTCAATTGGTTTTTTAATCTAATTTTTTAAAAGCTTTTTTCTTTGGAACATGCTTTTTTCTTGCGTATTTGGTTCAAATTTTTTTTTGAGGCAGAGATGGCCCATGCTATAGACTTCTACAATATATAATATCCAGTTTTGGAGGAGCCATTTCAGTATCATTATATAATGCCAAGCTGGAAATAAGGAGTGAACACTTATTTTCTGAGCATATGCATCCTGGCATTGTTCTTGTCTGTACAGCTAACAACCATCTAAGACAAGACAGGTATGGAGGCTAGTCTGTAGTTACACGGCTGGGTAAATCTGGCTTCAGAGTACTGACTGGTGGATCAGAAAAGTTACCAGCACAAATAGTAAAAATACAGGTCTGGTGCAAACTTATCCCACCTAAAAAAATGTGATAGCATTGGTTTAAAGCAAAAACTTTATTCTGACCAGCTTTATAATGGATTTGATAGCGTAGTTTTTTAGCTTGCAATCAACTTACAGTCAACAGAAAGTCTAGAACTGGTTTTCCACTATATCCCACACTCTTGTTAGTCAGAAGAGACAGAAATACAATGCTGCATGCGTATTTGATCCAGATTAAAACTGTATTGTCAGTTGACCCAGTAATGCATGTAGCCGGCATTAATGAAAGGGAAGCCTCAGCTGTTGAAGGGTTGATTCTTGAGAACCATGCAGCATTCCATCATCCCACAGGAAATGCATTTGTTATTTTTTCCTTCATTGGTTCCTAGTCCCTGTGTGCCCTAGGCTTTGGTACACACATTTTATTTTCCATTTACAAATTCACATTTTTTTTGTGTGGGCAAACTTCATCTAGTATTTTATGAAATTACAAATCTTACCTGCTCTATACCAGGAAAGGAAGAGGATGAATGAAAGGTCTCGCTCATTATTCTTCTAGTGTAAACATTTTAATTAAAAAAAAAAAAAAAAAGCTTAACTGAGAGAGATTTTTAATCCTCCTTTGCTTATAGCCAAGTTTCTTCCTCATGTCTAAATCATTACTACCACTGGTACATAGACAGGTTTGGCTAGTACAGCAAGAAAATTGAGTGCTGGCCATCTGGCCATTTAGCAGTGTAATACTATACAGCTTAAAAAGAGCATTTTGGATTCTAGATTCAGTAAACTTCTAACATTAAAATACAAATGTGGAAGACTTTGAGAGGTTGGTTTAAAATAACATATGCCATTAAACATTGTGTGATTACTGTAGAGCTACAGGAGTATTTGTTTACTGTTTAAGAAAGCCTTTCAACCTCCTTTTATAGTTAAAATTTGTCCTCTTTATTTAGCAGCCTTTATTCTGACCATTTAAAAATTTTTAATGGAATTGCTGATGCTACGCACGTACACAGTGATTCCCAACAAAGCCAACATTTATTGCATCTGCTTATATACAAAGCCATGAACAAACAGCACATTACTTATCAGAGAGAGAGGACAGTGTTTGAATCACTGCTGTATCAGACCGTCATATATTAAAAAAAGAAAAAAAAAAAAGGCTTGCTATTACAGAATCACAGAATCATTTGGTTGGAAGAGACCTTTAAGATTGAGTCCAACTGTTCTCCCAGCACTGCCAGGTCACCACTAAACCATGTCCCTCAGCACCACATCGACACATATGTTAAACCCCTCCAGGGATGGTGTTCTTTAAGGTTGAGTCCAACTGTTCTCCCAGCACTGCCAGGTCACCACTAAACCATGTCCCTCAGCACCACATCGACACATATGTTAAACCCCTCCAGGGATGGTGTTCCAATACTTTCTTAATGACCCTTTCTGTAAAGGATTTTTCCTAATGTCCAACCTAAATCTCCCCTGGTGCAATTTTAGGCCATTACGTCTTGTCCTATAACTTGTTACTTGGGAGAAGAGACAATCACTACCCACCACTACAATCTCCTTTCAGGTAGCTGTAAAGAGCGATAGGGTCTCCTTTCAGCTTCCTTTTCTCCAGGCTAAACAAACC
>NW_010418037.1:3330-17950 GCF_000710305.1 Buceros rhinoceros silvestris | reverse complement strand
TGAAGCTGCGGTGGCTCTTGGGGAAAGGGAAGCCTTCAAAGAGCGAGCGCGGAATGCAGCTGGGGAGGGCTGAGCCTGCCCTCTCTTCCATCTCATCGCAGGGAGGGGACCCTCGCTCCTTTTTCATCACTCAGGTGGGGGATCGAGTCACACTGGGGCATGGAATGGGATCACACTTTTTCATACACACGTTTTCCTTTTTTCATGTACAATCCCAACGGCGTTGGAGGTGAAAACAGCAGTAGGAGAATCCTCCTGAAGGACAGGGAGGTTGAAGTGGTCCCAGCCACTGCTCTGCTTTTGCAGTTTGTTTTATTTGCAAGAAAGTGAAGGTGCTCCCTGACCTCAGTGGCAATGTAGCTGGGGAGGCCAAACAGCAAAGCTCAGTGCAAAGGGATCCACTTGAGCTACCAACTCTGAGTCATGCAGCTACTATTAATACACCTCGCCTTCTGGCTGTCTGATAAAGAAAGAAGGGTTGGGGGAAGAACTAAGAGGAATTTTCAATTAAACCTGCTTCAAAAAGAATAATAAGAACATTATGGGATGAATCGGAGGTGGGGGGAATGAGAAGAAGAGGAGAACAGCCTGACAAAGAACAAGGAATGAACTCCCAGAGAGTCTCTGGGAGCCTCACTGATTAAAACGTTTTAATTTGTTTGGACAAAATTTTAAAAACATTCTGATAAACTAGACTACATAATATAAACTATGATAAAATTAAATTGATTAGCCTGAGTTTAATTGTTTCTTCTAGAGGCATTTAATGAGTTAAATCTGTGATGATTTTAGGCATTTTATTATTTATTTCAAACCGGCATTTCTCTCATGGTCACCACCAAGGAACCTGAACATCTCAGTCTATTAAAGGCATGTTCAATTTCCTCCCATAAGTGAAAATTCAGTTCCAGGTTTGTTTATGCTGTCTTGCTCCAAGGAAGAAGGGACAATGGCTAATTCCTCCTCCCCTCTGTTGTTCTTCATCGTGAAGAACATCCTGCCTTGCAACAGAATATTTTGCAGGACATTAAACTTGTGAAGCGTCTCGCAGCCTCTGCAGACACCCCGTTCTGCTGACCAGCCTCCATTAACATGCAACGGACTCCTCCCGGCTCAGATGGCCTTTTCCTGCAGGTCAGAGTCAGAGCCAAGGGAAATGAAAAAACCAAAACCCCCAAAATCATGGAAAACCAAACCCTGTTTCATTCAGTCACCTAAAGAAATTGTCTATGATTCAGGGCAGTGCTCGGATAAGATGTGTTTACTTTAGCTGACTGAATTAGAGGCTTTCCAAGGCTGTCCATCATGAGCAGGCTCAAGTACACGATTGTGGCACTAGGGCATGGTTTCTTTGCTCGTGTTCACAGCAGGTGGAATGAAGTTCCTTTCAATTTGTGCATTATCACGGTAGGATATACTTTACCTCTTATCCTGCAACATGAAGAATATTATTGCTCAACAATGTCAAGGTAAATAATAGTCTTATCTTCCTTGTCAACAGTATAGTGTGGTTTTCTTCTCACCTTGCTTCCTTAACGAGGTGTAAAATTGCAGTTTGTCTGATAAAACAGGGCAGTAAAAACAAAAGTGTAGTTAAAGATCGTATTCTTTTCAGCCATGAAACTGAAACTACAGAGAGAACTACAGGCAATAAAGAGCAACTACAGGCAACTTAAATTACACAGTAAGAGGTAGGTTATAAAGATATTATATAAAGACTTAATGATAAGAATGCCATAACTGCAAGATACAGGAGTTTGTCTTCCAGCAGTAATGCTGAAATACAGCTCTTCGTTAAAACACAGATTGTAAACTTCCATTGCCGTGTCTGAGGAATCAGTCCTAGAATTGCTTTCTAAGGTAAAGATTTCCAGACCAATGCTTGTCTTCTTTCTCAGTGCACCTGCAAAGGCGTAAAAGCCTCAGCCAGGGAAGACCCAGTTGTGTGTTGCAATCTACTTTTATTAAAGCTAAACATACAATCCAAGGAGCAGTTACTGGACAATGCATTTTGGAAAGGAGAACTGAGGAAACAAAAAAAAAAATCACCTTGAGGAATTTCTGGCTTTTTGGCATTTTAAATGGTATGCAACACAGCTTTACTTTATGCTCTAACTCAGCTAAGAGTTATGCCACCAGCTAGGGTACAAGAGTAGTTCTGCCCATACCGTGCCCCTAACTTGAAAAGTTACACGTGGACTTAGTCTACAGCCTGGAAGCCAGCCACCCTGTCTGGGAATATTTATGTATATGACTCAACACACACATACTCATCTATTAATATGTTTACAGAGGCAGACCTGACATAGTCTAAAAATATTTGAGGGTAATTTTACTAATTGTATGGCCTAAAACCAAATTGTTTACTCTTTTGTTAGTATTTGAATAACAATAGGTTCTGTTACCTTAATGGACATTAATCGGGTTTATTTTTCCAACAAGTATGTTAGATTGCCTTTTAAAGTCTTTGCTAGAAACAAACGGAATTGAAAGAATTTTGTGGTCATTAGATGAATCCAATTCACAGATATTTTAAATATTAGGTAAAACTGCAACAAGTGTCTGAAGTAATAGTTTTTATGTCTGTTGTTAAATGTGTCAGTCATTTAAAAATAAATATATCCAATTCCAACAAGTATTTTTCGTTATTATTAAAATACCAGATTTTGATAAAAATACAAGGGTTCCAGCAGCAACAC
This sequence comes from Buceros rhinoceros silvestris, assembly GCF_000710305.1. Lineage (NCBI taxonomy): Eukaryota > Metazoa > Chordata > Aves > Bucerotiformes > Bucerotidae > Buceros > Buceros rhinoceros. The sequence goes on along the minus strand of NW_010418037.1, from coordinate 15,251 downwards.
TGAGCATTCCAAATTGCTTTTATGACATGCAGATATATTGTCTCAGCTTTGATCAAGTTCAAAAGGCAGAACATGGTGTGACTCTGGAGGGTTTGTCCCTTTCCTTTCTGAAATACCACAGCTGGGTGAAGCTCACTTAGGCGTCCTTCAGCCCTGCAACTGGCAGCACCTCCACAAGCTCTGGGGAAGATATCGGGGAGCTCAGCTCCAGCACTCTGCAGCTGGATATTCCCCTGCATGAGGGCTGGGACGAGGGAGGGCAGAACTAGTGTGCCAAAAGTTATATTGAAGGGGGGTTCCCCCTCCTCTTCAGGGACACACAGAAGGCAAAGGATAAACAAGCACCTGAAAAGCAGCGGTCAGGATAACCTCCTAACGAACTGTGCTGGCAGCTGGCTTGGGGTCGGGCTGTTCTACCTTGTGTGTTAATAACACAGCTGAGGAGGCTTAGCCTCGAATGCTGACACCAAAACTTGGTTGCCTTTGCCACTGAAAACCTCTAAGGTTGTTTGCAAAAGTTCTGTCCCATAGCGGGTGAACAGCTTCAGGAGAATACTGCTTCTCTTGATGACTCTGCCTGCCAGAAGCAGACAAGTTACACTGGCCTAGGGCTGGGGGAGTGAGAAGCTGAAATGCCACTGACCATCTCTCAAACAGGTTGACCTCTTCCGCTGAAGCTCTTTGGTTTTGTAGTAAGTCTTTTCTCTTAAGTATTTAGTCTCCTACATCCAAGATACCACAGTGGTGGCAGCCTGTCTCCGGGTCACATTTTAATACCTTTTCTGATCAAGATGGGAAGCAGTAAAATCACTTATAGACAAGTGTGTTTATTTAAGAGTGACAAGTATGGATCTTAACAGTTCATTCTAAGTGAATCAGAATTTGCATCTCTGTGGTAATAATTTGCTGATTTTACTTTTGTACATAAAGTATGTATTGCGTATATTTATTATTTCAACCACCACTATCATTTTGCGATTCGTTTTTGTAACTGTTGGTAACCGCGCAAGAGACAAGTTAACAAATCAAGCTACTTTGCAATGAAGGCTGGGGCAAGCAGTCTCATTTCCTGTATCCGAGAAGGGACGTATCTGCTCATGTCACCGCTCTTGTGCCATGTCACCCAAACGTGCCTTCATTGATACATAAGGTTGTCATCTAACAGCTGACACTTCGCTGCAGTTCCTCCTTCTGGCCACTTAATGTTTTTGTCTCATTCATAGTTATAATTATGATGACAAGTGCAAGTTGTTCCGCAGTGACAGCAGTAGTTGTATAAGTGACAGCGTTTATTTTAGTTATAATGTGGCTGTTGCTGGGTCATGTCCATGGCATTGGAAGTCAAAGTCATTGATAATCATGGAGGTATTCACTTCAGCGAAATAATGTTAAGTGTTTAAAATGAAAAAAAAATAGGATGTAAGGCACTAGCCAGACTTAAAGGCACCAATCCAGACAACTTTTTTTGGTGAAACTATTTCTGTGAGGAAAAGAAGGAACATGGTTACCAAGGAATTGGATGCAAGTGTTTGAAAGCTTGAAAAATACATACAACAGTTAGAGCCAAAGCAAATGCTCTTGGTTATTTTTTTTCCTGAGGCACATGTACACTGTTGTGAGATACAGCCACTCAGTTTTGTGAATATGCAAAATGATATTACAAAGTAGAGCTGTTGACTGGGAATCAGTCACTGAAGTACTTTTAGATCCTGGCCCCTTATAATTTTTACTGCATTTACTTGCTTATTAACAAGCAGAAGCAAGAAAGACTGTGGAAGGAGACTTAAAACTTTTCAGGCAAAATACATTCTCCACGCTTTGTATCATTTCCCTGTTCTACCAAAATGGGCATGTCAAAACCCGAGAACAGAAGCCCACCTTGCCCCTCAGCTCTAGCTGAATGGAGTGGCTCAGGCTCCTTTTTTAAGATGGGGAGTTCCTGGAATATTTATATATCTATATTAAGAAAAAAAGTGAAAATTGAAGTAGACTGTTCAGGTTTGCGTCTTCCAGATACAAAACATTTTTGACAGCATGCCAGTAGCATCACAAAAGATGAAAAAATGCCTGCAGAACCAGGGGAAACACCCATCACCCCCTTCAAGAGGATATTCCACAGCAGTCTCCCCAAACCACTTCTATTAAGAAAATAGTTTAGTTAGAACACAGATCACAATTCTTGCCAAGTTGTTTTGAGCTACACGTGTAGCCCTTAATCTTGAAACTGCTTAAAGAACAATAGCAAAAAAAAAATAAAAAAAGTCCCTGCATGAACTTTATGTAAAGAAGTAGAGACTGAACGCAATTCCTCTCTTATTTTAAATGTTATGCCTCCACTGAAATCACTGGCTTTTTTTGGAAAAAAAACTTAACAGATTAACTTTCTCAGAGTTAATCTGCTAGTACTGAGTAAAAGGTCATGAGATTCGTTCTGAGATTCGGAAGGAATTTAGGAACAAAAAAGGCTGAGCTGACATTAGCAAAAGCATGTGTCATGAAAACCAGCTACAGTTCCACTGTGAAGTGGATATGCCCCCAGATGCAGTTTTGATCACCTCACGAGCACAGCGAGTGAGGAATGTGTCAGGGCGCTTCATTTGCAGAGCTAGGTTAATCTCAAATCTTTATCACCAGCACTCCTCCAAAGATGCAATTTTGAGGCTGGAAGGTGATGTCGCCTTTAGAGGGCACCTGCTCTTGCAGCAGTTATTCTGCTGCAATCGGATCTTACCAGAACAAATCACCCGCCGTTACAGTTCAGCAAAGAGAGGCAGAAGGCAGGAAGGGAGAAAGGCAAGGCGATGCCAGGATGCGACAAATTCCAGCGTGCTGCATCTCCAAGTATATTTTAAAGGCTGCTCCTTTTTCATTTCACCATGTATGAAGAAGGTCTGGAAGATTTAAGAGTAATTATTTGCTTTTAGAAAAAATATTATTAGATACAGTCTTTGGCTGTCCTTAAGGACACCTCAAAGGCAGTTCAAGGAGCAGGTGGGCTGGAATATTACGAGAGTACCGAAGCAATGAAATAGGATTGACTAATGAGTGAGTTTGTCTTAATCCCCTTAAGAGTCTGAATTCTGCTAATGCTTTCCTATTACACGTCATTCATGCCATGTTCTGGTGAACAAATTTGGTACCTCAGCTGCTACTGAAGTTGAAATTACGAAATAGGTAGGTTGCTCCATGAAACCAGATTGACTGAGGTTGTGTGTGCTTGGAAACAAAGCCTTGTAACTGGCTGCCTTGGTGTAGCTCTGATTCTTCCCTGTGGCTGCGGCACATTGGAGAGCTCTGCCTGGTCTGGATTCACGTGCTGACCAAGAAGTTATGAGATCGCTCAGCCAAACCTTCCCAGCTGGGGACACTTCAAGCTGTCTTTTTCTTCTTTCCTGATGGCTGTTTATTTGAAATTTGTAGGATATTAATTCCTTCCAACCTCTTACAGTTGGTTGAAGGTGGCTAATAGGTTTTAAAGTTATCAAACTTCCAGAGGAACCTGTTTGATGACAAAAGCCAGGCTGAAAATAATTATAAACTGAGATCCACTGTGAAGGCAGAAGAAGTACCAGTCCAAGTAATTTATCTTGTTAAACAATGAACGGTTTTTTCCTGTATCCTGAACTAATATTCAGATTAGGCTGCAGAGAAAGCATTTTTAAGTTCAACATTTTGCATTTAATACCCGCAGCCTATATTGAAACCAGCAGGTATGGTTACTACTTTTTCCTCGTGAAAGTTCAAAATTTTGTTACATCCTGGAGCTGATGAATTCTGGGAGTAGTCTGAACATCTGTCTGCTGCATGCATAGCTCAGATGTTCATCTTCTGAGTGTAATTAGATGAGAGGAAGCATTCCCCCTGCTAAGACCTCTGGTTTGGTCATTTTCTGTTTCTTTTAAATAGAGTATGTTCCTTGCTCCCACTTAACGGATCAGTTCCAGTTGCCCTGCTGATGGCTCATCATCATCATCCATTATGGAGTTTCTTCTGCATGGAGCCAATCCAAACCACTGAGACTTTGTGTGAAAATGGAGGTTTGGTAGCTCGAAGATCTGCCCTTTCTTGCCTCTTTACATCGTTTTCCATCATGTAAGCACAGTTGAGAATTTTTTCCTCATTGCTTCAGATGAGCCCTGCAAACTTTTGTAGATTGACAGTAGAAACGATGATCAACAACATGCTTAAGATTCATATATGTACAGATCGTACAGCCTCAGCTGAAATGGAGATTACAGAACTAGGAGACGTTGGGAGACCCTGAAGGGACATGGAAAAAAAGGCCTCTAATTGAATTAGAACTTTTTGCCTAAGAAATGAAATAAATAAGAAGAGATTCAAATATGCAAGCCTGAGGCTTTAGGAGGAAAACGAAAAAAAAAAACCCAAAAAACAACAGCCCTTTCCTGAGCACAGCAGAGGAATGGAAAACCAAGAGGGTGTGAGTGCTCTGTTGGCACTATCTTACGGAGAGAAAAGGAGCTGAACAGAAACAGGCTGGCTTGAAACCTTCTGTTGTAAGTTTATGCTTTGTTGTATTTCTGTTAACAAGTCAGCCACTGAGAAAAAGCATGGTATAAATTTGAAAGAGTGATGTAATTACAGTAATGTGAGAAAAGCCTGGGCAAACTAACTCAGCACAAATGTGCTCAGGGCTGGCAGTGCCCTCATCTGATACCTCCCTTTCAGCCTGAGGTTGCAGAAGCCTCCAGAAGGGGAATGGAAAGGTCTGTAAAACACAGTCTTCCTGGGGCAATGATGATTATTTGTCTCTACGTGTGATCTATGAAAAAGCACAAAATCACTAACTAACAAGTGACTAACGAAACAGCCAGCAGGATGGTCAGTGGGAAAGAACAGCAGGTGACTGGGAGCGACTAACCCTTTCCTCCTCTCTCAGTTCTGCTTCGTCAAGCTGTTTGTACATGGGAGGTACGGTATTACTTAGGTCACTTTTTAGTAAATATTCCCTAGAAATCCTGTGTCAAGATCTAGCAAAAGGCTTGCAAACATAAAAATGGAATAGAGAGCGTGGTTTGTGAGGTTTCATTTTCTGAGTCTTGTAGTACAAGAGGAGGCAGACTGTGTAGCTGACAACTGGTATGTTTGAAACCAAGCGTTGCCTTTTATCAAAGAACAAAATAGACTGAAACTCACTGCTCTGGGATGTTAGTGAAGTCAGAACACACCGCAAGAGTCTAAGAGGAAGGGCAATATTCTCTTGTCCTGAATTACTGTATTTCTGGATATTCTTGTTATTTATGAAAGAGGTATTAAAAGAAAAAACTACAACAGCTTGAAACACAAAGTTTAAACAAGTTAGTAATTAGGATGAAGTCTCCATCACCCCAATTCTGTCAAAAATATTTTTTGGTTTGTTTTGGTTTTGCAGTTTCTCAGTATTGCGAATTTACAACATTTAGAGATACGCTAAATGAATGTAATGCAGTATGGCAAGTTACACGCTCCAGTAAGCTCAACATTTTCTTAGAAATAAAACTAGGTTTAGCCCACAGAGAGAGCATGTCAGTGATCAAACCTTAAATGCCTTGAGGAAAATCAAGGGAAGGAGTCTCTGAGGTTTAATTCTGTAAAGCAAAGTTTCAAAGAGACTACTGAATAGCAAGTAATTGCTCCAAACTCCCGCTTTCTGAAAGGTCAGTTTTTAGTTCCCTTTAGGAGAATGTAGGAAATACATGTTACAAACAGTTCAGAAAATCCTTCGTTACTGTAGGAAGTCAGTTCTCCTAGACAATGTAGGCTTTTGGGAAATTCATTTATGCAGAGATCCTTTTCAGGTGTTACCATACAACTACTGGGGCTTGGAAAATCTTGTTTGCAAATGCAACAGATGATGAAAACGGTGAGTTAGATTCCTGTTTATAGCTCATCTTAGCAATTAAAATTTCTAACTTACAATGCAAGCACCAATTACTAAGATCGTCAAAAGCATTACTATTCCCTGTGGAAGGGTCTGTCATGGTGCCACCCAGCCGTCTTGAAAGTTCACTGTGTTTGCAAAGGCCCGTTTTGATATTCATCCTCCCACATATAGGAACTCTGATGGCAGTAGTCCTACCACACAACTCCATATGGAAGAAGAGAATCCAGCTCTTACCCTTGCTTACCTTTCAGTAGTAGCGTCGTCACACTGTTACCGCTAATGGTAGCAGAGCAGAATACAACATTTTTACTTATGTCTCTTTTTCCTTAGTAGTTTTGTGATGACACTGAAACACCACATCCTGGAAAATACAGCGAGGGAGGCTCTACTGTTAAGGTGGTTTTACAGGCAAAATGAAAAGACTTTTAATCCAAATATTGTGTGTAAAATCAGCAGTCACCTGCACTGAGATGTAGGCAAGCCTGTATTCACTTCTTCACCTTCCCACCTGAGAACTGCCGCTGAAATTTCTTCATCAAGACTAGAGCCTTCAGAGCAGTGCTATACAGAAGGTTCAGGCCTTCCCTAAGATGTTAGTATAACCAGATGTCATTTGCTTCTCATCCTATTCTCAAAATCCTTGGAAGAGATTTTTCATTGCTAACGTTTTTCTTCATCAGTTTAACATACTCAGCCTGCTAATCTATATCTCAATATATTAAAAAATGAGTTACAAAAATATTTGTCTAGTACCTAATGTAATCTATTACTCAAAGGCTCACTACATTCTATCGCACTAAGTTAAAATACAGAGTAAAGTTCGTCTCACAAGGCTTATGAGTCGGGTTAGTAGTCCTGATCAATTTAGTCAAAGAACTGCTCATATGCATTTTGCTTTGCAGAAGTGATGATATAAATTTTTCCGGATTCAATGACATCTAAACCACTGGACTCTTATTTTTCCTGTACAGTAGGCAAAGCTTCTAACAAATCTCTGGGACAAGAGAGGTGATTCAGCAAATCAAGCGCAGATGGATTACAAGATACCATTTACCCTAAATTAAGATGGGGCCATTATACTTCTTCACAAAAGGTGTCAGAGCTCTAGCAAAAATCTGGGAAGAGAGGACAGGATTTCCCCCAGATTCTTTTTCTTGTGAAGCACAGGAAGATGCACTTGAGACACTGACGCTGCAGAGAAGGCTGTGGGCAATTCTGGTTTCATATTTGGTCTGAGTGGGTATATCTCAGCTGTCCTTTGAGGGATGCTCCATACTCTTCCTCTAGGATGCACACACTGTGTCAGGCATAAACCCAGCTGTGCAATGTCACGCCACCTGCTAGAGCATGGGGATGGGAGAGCAAGCAAGCAAACACTCCTCAGAGGCTGGTTCACAGTAAGTACAGCTCTATTTTGGGCACCACACTGCAACGGTATAGAGACAGGATGCCCGTGGGCTGCCTGTGAGCATTTCTGCATGGGCTGCTTGAGAGGCTGACATCTGCATGAGGGACAGGCACACCTCGACACAGGTTGTGCTTCGGTGTATAGGGAGGTGTTGTTTTAACCGCTGACTTCTGTTGTACTTCTTTTAAAATGTAATACACTCAAAAGTGTGGGATTCTGTGACCTTATGTTTTAATTGAAGTATGTTTGCTTCAATAAAATTTGAGCGTTTTGTAATAATACAGACGTAAAAATCCAAGTATTTTTGATTGAGCTGTTGTGTGATGACATCTTGGTCTTTCATGCAGTGAGACTAGTCTTTTGAATAAAGCTATTCACATGTTTGCAGTGCCAGGAACTTCAGTCTTTCATACACACCCTCTAAACTATTAACCCGGGATGGGTAGATACAAAAGGAAACAAGTTCAGACTAATTAATTGGATGTCCCAGCTAGAAAATGGCAAAGACACAAGAAGGTCTGCAACACTGCAACAATGGTGGCTTAGGAAACAGGCCGCACACCCCCGCCCTCCCTCGACAGACAAGTAGTAATTTCTGGAAAAGCATTTGCTTCTCCATTATATAACTGAATAGTTCGAGTTTCTTCCACCTTAGAAAGACACCAGTCTACAGATAAAAGCTGTCAAGTGCAACAAACACCAGTCCTGAAATCCAAGCTGCAGGCAAGTCAGTGAGACCAGGATGTTTCAAGGAAACTTTAACAGACGTTTGCTTTGAAAGGTTACTAAAAGAAGTATCATGCTTAATCACATCAGGCATGAGCACTGGAGCTAGACATTCATTTACTTGTCTTTGCCCAGGCCTCTGCATTGTGACGGTTCGCCCAGCTCTGTGCAGGGCTCTGCTAACTTCACAGCTGTGCCAGTTTAAAACAAAGAATTTGGCCTGTTCTAAGACTTGAAAGCTGCACGATGCTGTTACCCTTGCTGCTATACAGAAAGCAGCAGTGTATGAAAAAGTAACAGGGCAGAGCGCTACCTCAGCACTTTGGAACAACCGTGGTGCTGCTACGGGTTACTAACTCCAACCTTGTCCCAGCAGTTTGGCTAAGAGCTCGAGGCACAGTGCAAGAGAAACTACGATCAGATATGTATATGCCATCAGCACTTTGGAACAACCGTGGTGCTGCTACGGGTTACTAACTCCAACCTTGTCCCAGCAGTTTGGCTAAGAGCCCTAAGCACAGTGCAAGAGAAACTACGATCGGATATGTATATGCCAGCTGAGTGCCCTGCCTTGAAAGCAGAGCCACCAGACAATGCCAGTGCGATCCATCGGATGCATTCTTTTATTGCTGCCTTGCCGCTGAGATTGCTGAACAGTCATGAAAATGCCTGCTGCTGCTGCTGCTGCTGCTGCTGCTGCTGCTGCTGCTGCTGCTGCTGCTGCTGCTGCTGCTGCTGCTGCTGCTGCTGCTGCTGCTGCTCTCTTCCAGCAGGACATGACCTGCTGCAGGAGGTGGCTGCGCACACTGTGGCTGTCTGGTGTGCAGCAGCAGCTTGTGTAAATGCTGAAGAACTGGAAATACCAGACGAGTTCTCTCTACACAACTGAGTTTCCAGCAGTTGGATTATTGCCAGCTAAACTAGCACAATTTAAAAATAAACCAGAATTTTTACACCAGTTGGAGTGTGTCAGCTGCGCTAAACCCACACAGAAGCTGGTCTCGGGGGAGTAGAGACCAAGAGCGGGCCCTTGGCTCCTCAGCCCAAGCCCCACAGCTGGCACCACCAGCCAGGCCCCATGGCTTTGGGTCGCTTTGTTCATCTCCCACGCTTAAGGGTTCTTGACTGCACAACAGCAATCTTGGATTACCACGGAGCATAGGCTACATCGCAACTGTTTTAAGAGCTGCCAAGAAAAAAGGGGACTTGGGTCAAGCCCAAGCTAGCCAAGCACAGAACTGCCAAACCAAGGCTTTCAATAAATCAGTTCCCAGAAAGTCATGAGACTGGCATTAAAAAAAAACAACTCATGAGGCTTTAATAATAGTTCGGGGGTCTCTGTATTTCCTTTCCATGCTCTTACATTTTCTGGTTTCTCTTCAAGTCTGGGAAGAGAACTTTTTGTTTGCTGAGGTTTAGATTTCCAATTCCTAGCTGATCACCTGATCTTGAAATGACAGAAAAGAAGGCTTTGACTACAGCACTGTAAAAATTACAAAATTTAGCAGCTTTGAAAACACCACTGTTCACGTTCCAGTGCTGTGTGTGCCTCTGGAGGGTCAGGGAGAAGGATCATTGTTTCTAACTCCAGTGACACTGTCGGAGGAGAAGCAAAGCCGATAAGCTTATTACAACCTGGATTCCCATGGAGTCTCAAACGTGCAAGTACTTACTGGTAAGCCCCTGGCAGGTTTTGTAATCTCTTTTATATTTTTAAGATGTAACAGATATTCACATGCATAAATGCTTGCAGCATCAAAACTCTGTCCTTCTCCACGTGCACACGGAGGTATCTAATCTGGCGTTTTACACAACCGCTGATGTGTTCCTGAGCCCCAGTATTGCTTTGTACCCTGATTGGCATTTTTATTTTCAGTCATATCAATTACCACTTCCCTTGACTGCGGACAACTACAACAAAATTTATTTGAATTTATAGCCTTTGACCAGAGAACATTTTGATATCAATGCATTTTACTACTTCAGCTGCTTGCCAGTTCTCCACATTTTCATTTTTATTCTAGAAATCTCTGTTTCCTACTTCTGGACGTAAAAAACTGAGGAAAACTTTTGCCTTCGTTCATTGCTGGTACCTGCAGCGTGCTCAGGGCTGCGAGCAAGAGGGAGCCCTAGCGTGCTGTGCCTCCTGGTGGACAGAGACGCCTCCTGCCTCAGCTCCCTACCTTTCTGCAGCGCGCTTTCGCTAGCAATCTTACACTAAAGCCTTTCTCATGTGTAATTGAGCTGCTTCTCACAACTAACGAAGAAAGAGGCTCCTGCTCCAAGTAAATGCATTCCTCCCTAGCCTACAGGCTATATGCAGATATATTTTTCAAAGGTAGTAAAGACCAGCACGCAGGACCTCACACATCGCTCCCTCCACTTGCTGCAGACAGGACAGCAGGATTTGCAGCGCATACAGCAATCGACAACCTTATTTAGTGGAGAGATTTTGCTTACACTTTGCTGCATGTGTCCTTGCAAAACAACTGTAAAGGCTCCTGGGAAGAGAGTAAAGATGTGTTACTGATCATTCGTCACAGCACTATCCAGAGAAGAGAAGTGGGCACCAGTATGCAACAGGAGTGGAGATCAGGCTGTAATTGTCAACACTGATCTTGTGCAGTTGGAAAATGGCTATTTTGTTTAACTGGAGACTCCAGTTACTGTGCTGATCAGGAACTGGGACACTGGTAGTAGTAAAAAGATTGCCTCAATCCAAATTCGGGAGGGAAGGTATAATGGATTTGGGTCCTCTCTCCAATAAGAACTCCACAACTTCAGGGTGTTATTATAGGTGTGAAAATTAGAAAGCCATTAGATTAAAGATAAATCCATTTTATGCTAGACCAAAGGTCCCTTAAGCCCACTATTTTGTCTGCAGCAACTGTGAAAGTCAGCACCTGGAAAAGAATGTGGGGACGGAGCAAGTATTGACTTCCCCAGAAAACCTTCCCATCCTCCAAAAACTTGCAGATTAAGGACCTCAGACGTGAGCTGGATGTGGTGGGTTTGTATTTCACAGCCTGCAGTGGATTTCCCTTTCATAATATTGTGCAGTTGTATTTAAAACACACTTTAAGATCCTCTATGGATGTAAACAAATATTCACAACGGAAATCTGTCTATAACTCAGTGATGACAAATTCTGCTTTGCTTTGAAAATTCCACATTAGAGTGTCCACACACTTTTTCAACTGATCATAGGAAGGAGCTGTTGCTATGAACTTTTTTGCATAACACGAAGTAGAAAAGTTTTAGAAGTTAAGAAGAATAAGAAAAGTTTTCCTGTGGAAAATCTCACACATCCTTCTATTAAAGAGTATCAAGATTTTCAGACAACTAACTTTAAAACTCCCTACTCAGAAATGCAAATTCTCACACAGATTTCACAGCCTCTTATGTATAACAGAACCACAGCTTTGAAGCAATGAACTATTTACAGTTTAGCAGAATTCCATGGCAGTAACTCACCTTCTTGTCACAAGACAGACCCACCTCCTCAGCTTTCCTCTCTGAGTGGGTAACACCAGGCTCTGGCTTATTTCCAGAGCTCCACCTCTTCGACTGACAGAACTCCAAACATTTCTGTTTCCCACTGTATGTCAGGTGCTAGAAAGAAATCAGCAAAGACAAACCCATTACAAACAGGACGCTCTCTTGCCCTGCTGCACCGCTGTTACTGGATCCTCACCAGCAAAGTGAGGGAAGTTCCCAAATCTCCCTTGAGCTGCAGAATCACTTGGCAGCTACACACAGGCTTCGATGGCACTCGAACTACCTGCCTTTTACTGAAAGGCTTACAATCCACTTTAATTCCTGGAACAAAACCAACCACCCCGTGGGCATTTTACCTACTCATTAATCCTTCACTGGTTGATGACCCCTCCTCCACATTCCTGC
>NW_010418037.1:2574-3214 GCF_000710305.1 Buceros rhinoceros silvestris | reverse complement strand
CTGCTTTCGGGTTACCTCAGGGCTCTCTAGTCCTATGCCCCCAGGGCTGAAGGTAACAACAAAGTGCCCAGACTGTGTGTCCTGCTCACTCAGCTACAGAATTAATCCCTCTGCCAGTTTATGACTGGTTGGCGCCTCCTACGATCGATGACTACATTTTAAATTTGATTGCTTTAAATTAGTTCAAGGTCTGTGTTACTGAAGTGTCAGGGGCAGGCGGAGAGGAAGACCTTAGTCATTTACAGAAAATGTTCTGTGTCAGCACCTCACATGATCACTCCTGCCCCCAGTCACATGAAGGTAACCCAGATGAAATAATGTGGCCCGCTGCTCTCTGGTATTTTTTTATGAGGGCTTGGTTGCACTCTTGGAATCAAAGAAAAACTGTAGCCAGAGAAATGAACTGAAAGGCTCAGGCCAAAAACCAAAGCAGCGAATCCTAGGATATGACAAATCATGCTACCTTGGAGAAGAAACTTTGGATGAGATGGATCTGCTTCCTTGACAGTTAACAAGAGACCAAAAAAAAAAAAAAAGGAAAGCTCCACGTGGTTCACGTGGTTGTTTTCCTTTCTCTGGATCTCCTTGAATATTTCAACTGAAAGGGATAATTTGACACAGTTTTGCTTTCAAGAACATC
>NW_010418037.1:1744-2403 GCF_000710305.1 Buceros rhinoceros silvestris | reverse complement strand
CAAATCATGCTTCCTTGGAGAAGAAACTTTGGATGAGATGGATCGTCTTCCTTGACAGTTAACAAGGGAAAAAAAAAAAAAAAAAAGGAAAGCTCCACGTGGTTCACGTGGTTGTTTTCCTTTCTCTGGATCTCCTTGAATATTTCAACTGAAAGGGATAATTTGACACAGTTTTGCTTTCAAGAACATCCAAGTTAAAACACGTGGGACTTTGATAATGATCAGAAAAGCTAATCTCAACTACTTGGTGGATTTGTTATTTTAAAAAAATCTCTTTAAAACAGCTGGACTTGCGTTTTGTAAATCTGCATTCAGGCCACGTCTCTTGTAGATAGAAAACCAGGACTCAGAAAGGTCATCTGTAGTAACTTACACAGATTATCTGCTGATCATTGGTATACACATGTGATGTTTTTATCACCCTGAACCTTGGAATTTTATATCAAATAGAAGGATATGTTGTACCTTTGCTCAGCAGCACAAAATAACCCAAGCTGGGACTGCTGTCCTGCCAGAATACATCTTCTTGTCTTGCACAGGGGGTCTGTAGGCTGGTGGATGAAATGGCTGAAAACTTACTTGCTTCATTTTACTTTCCTTTCCCTTCTCCCCTCCCCCCCCACCCCCCACCCGTTAACTTTTCACTGCATCACATCTTT
>NW_010418037.1:0-1648 GCF_000710305.1 Buceros rhinoceros silvestris | reverse complement strand
CCCACCCCCCCCAGGTTAGTTTTTGCATACATCACCTCTTGAATCCACCCCACACCTGGCTCACGAACACAGCAAAAGAGAGGGAGAGACAGGGAGGAGAAGGACTGTGTCAGCTTCACCCCAGATTTCTCTAAATTGCCAGGAGACCACACTCCGTGGCCTCAGTGATGAATACCTGTGTATTATCTCGCTGAAATTGTGATTTCAGCAAATCTAACCATTTGTTGACCTCGTACAAATATAAACTTTAAAAAATTGTAAAGAATCGGAGGGACATAATTAAAGAAAAACCCTCCTGTTACACATATTCTCCCATGTGCAAGAACCTACACTAATACACAGGAGAGATGAAGCGCCTCTGGCAAAGTCTTTACTATTAGAATGAACGTGCCGTGGAGACAGGTAACAGAAACTCGCACACAACCAAGGTGACATTCAGAGAGATGTTAGGTACATGCTGTCATTTTTCTCTCTTTTATTTCACTCTGACACTCTGATTTCATTGAGGTGTCCTGTCCTAATTTGCTCCATTTTCTTGCCCAAAAGCTTATATTTCATAGAAATTATGAGGGAATTAGGAGGCTTCTGTGGGTGTGGGGTGTCAGGAAGCAGCAAGAGTTGACTGTTCTGCAGGAGACGTGCCAAGAGCTCAGCACAATACTGAGGCTGGTGAAAGCAGTCACCTCACCAACAAGGAGCCAGGATGCAAAGTGGCGAGCCAGAGGCAAGACTGGGTGGAAAGACAGTGGTTAGGTGCAGTGGTCACCCAGCAGGGCTGCAGTGATGAGGCGGGTCCGAGGCCAAGCCAAGATGCCTAGTGAACACATCTGGATGAGGGCCAGACTCACGGAGATGCGCGACAGTGCCAACAGTGCTGCTGTACAGCTGCACTGTGGCACGGGCGGGGGCCAGCGCAAAGCCTCCGCTCGAGAGTGGGTCTTATGGGAAAGCAGAGGTGGGCCCACGAACTAGGTTTTTTCACAACCGCGCTAATCAGTGAAGGAGCTGACCTTGGACTCTGCCAACGACACATCTGCACGGGGGTAATGTGCTCAGGGACGTGTCAGTCCGAGGGCTGGAACAGAGCTACGGAACATGTCCAACACGGAGGTAAAGTGTGTTAGTGGAAACGGCTTTCTTCAGTAAAGTGGTGTGCGAATGAAAATCCCACATGAAAGTAGATCAAAGTGAAGTTCAAAGAGCTTGGGGGAACCAAGAACACTTGCTGTTAATGACGGCTTCATAAATGAGAACAAGAAGTGACAACTGGGTTATTAACCGATCACAAAATGATTTGGGGCTACTAATTTGATGTGAAAAAAAATCAAATACAATCCTGGGCTGTATCGGGGCAACATATTTCTTTTAGAAACGCTGTACAAGACCTGAAGTGGATGTTCTAACAAGGGACCCAGGTTTACCAAGGGCGAATTCAAACTCACATATGCACAGATGGCTCAGTGGGAAAATCAGGGGACTAGTGAGAGTTTCCTGTTTTATGAAGGGAGAGTAATAACAACAGAGGCTAAAATAAAAGGGGTGGAGGGGATACAACAAAAGACAGGTGAACATCACAAAGAACGAAAACTAGTTAAACTCATGGGCAGCACTGGCTAAGGACATATCAGTATAAATAATCCTATATTAA
>NW_010418036.1:22160-23797 GCF_000710305.1 Buceros rhinoceros silvestris | reverse complement strand
CATCACAGCAAAACAGTTCAAACACCACCCCTCCCAGGAATCGGCAGAAAACGGAGAAGGTCCTACCCATTTTGCAGAAGGAGTCTTTTACTGCTTCAGGGAAATAACAGGTCATGGACGTGTCTTTCTCTCCCTGATAAAGGTTTCCAGTCCCGGGGCGTGAGATTCAAGAGTCCTGCGCGGCATATTTGAGAGAGCCGCAGCACGGACAAGATAGAGAGGACAGTAGATAGAGCAGAGGGGAAAGCACGATGTCGTCCAATCTCTCAGCATGCCCCCTTTTATGACTTCATTCACAGAGGCGTGTTCTTCTTCCCGGAAGCTTGGGAGAACCACAGCTCTCTGGGAAGAAGAAAGCCAGACAACAGAAGAGCATCCGGTTCCACCATGTTGGACCCAGGACAAGTAACAAATAACAACAGTTTATGCTTCCATTGCACCATGTCCAATGTTGCAACTTGTCTATGATTTGTGTTAGTTAAAATGCCAGAGCTTTGCCATGAGGTAGGCAAGCACTATGATCTGGATTAAAAAACTCACTAAAGGCAGAAGCAAAAGTTCCTGCTGGCCTATCTTATTAGAGCTGTTTATAACTGTGCCAGAGACAGCAAATATGATTCTTTAGGTTGGTCTGTACATCTCAGGCCTAGTAAACATGAAACTTAGGCACAGTAGTTTTTAAATGTTTGTGTCTTGGATTTTTTAAACTTTGTTTGGTTTTTTTGTTTGTTTTATTTTAAAGCATTACATACCTATACCAGTCAGTCGTTTTGCTTGCAACTGCAAGGCAAGTTACCCTTTCCTCCTAGAGTCTATGAGTGCTATCTTGATATCTGCTAGAAACTAGCCAATGAGTTTCTACAGGTGAAAGGAGCTACCCAGCAGGCCTAATGAAAATGTCCTTGTTCCTTTAGCATATCATTCTGGTATATTCCCACAAAATTAAAATAGATTAATAACCATTTGGATACTTTGCATGTTTTACTTGTTAGAATGCTGCTGGGTGTGCTGCTTGAGGCTGCTTTGCTCCGATGAATGAACATGGGTATGGTTTAGTGTCTCTAGTTCGAGAACAACATATTTTGTTCTAATTACTATTTACTAGGTTTTGGTGTCTGTGCACAGCTCTTGGTAAGTTTCTTAATGGAACTATTCTAGAATCTATAGTCTCTTGTAACAGTCGTACATGAGATAAATACTGAGAATCTGGAATTCACAAAGCCAATATGTTCACTTCCATGTAGCGGTGATTGGAACTTATGTGGAGCATAGATCTTTTTGCCAATGTCAGTTTTCCTTCATGAACTGGAATGACTTCTCTGGAGAGCTGATTAGAAAAAAAACCCTACTGTTTCTT
Organism: Buceros rhinoceros silvestris; assembly: GCF_000710305.1. Classification (NCBI taxonomy): domain Eukaryota; kingdom Metazoa; phylum Chordata; class Aves; order Bucerotiformes; family Bucerotidae; genus Buceros; species Buceros rhinoceros. The sequence goes on along the minus strand of NW_010418036.1, from coordinate 22,440 downwards.
CACTTGCTTTAGCACTTATCCTGAAAAGGTCTTGAAAGGTTTTAAAGCCATCTGCTATAAAGCGTACTGGTTATATGCAGTAAGAGTATAAGAAATACGAGAGAATTTATGCTACTGTTTGATATATACGTCTTATGTTTACATTAGCTGCTGGCTCCAAGTGTCCAGATGCCCTTGTGATCAAGCTTATTATTAAGATTATGCTGGTTATTTTACTGTTGATTGTCAATCATTTCTGTTTTTCTCAAACAGGACTGCCATGATAGGATCAGAATGCCCA
>NW_010418036.1:0-22020 GCF_000710305.1 Buceros rhinoceros silvestris | reverse complement strand
GATAGGATCAGAATGTCCAACACAGCAAGAGAGCGAGCCTAACATGTCAAAGAGCAGCATTCTCCAGCATTCTGCTGGAGAAACTGGCTGTCATGAGCCAAACTGTTGTCATGAATGGAGTTAAATCCAGTTGGCAGCCAAACACAAGTGGTGTTCCTCAGGGCTTAGTGTTGGGGCCTGTTCTCTTTAACATTATCAATGACCTTGACGATGGGATCAAAGGCACCCTCAGTAAATTTGCAGATGACACCAAGTTAGGCATCTGCTTGAAAGTCAGGAGGTTTTACAGAGGGATCTGGACAGGCTGGATCAATGAGCTAAAGCCAACAGTATGAGGTTCAATATTGCACTTGGGCTGCAGTGCTACAGATGTGAGAAAGAGTGGCTGGAAAGCTGCCTGACGTAAAAGGACCTGGGGGTGTTGGTCAACAGCCAACTGAATATGAGCCAGCAGTGTGCCCAGGTGGACAAGAAGCCCAGCACCATCCTGACTTATGTCAGAAATAGTGTGACCGGCAAGAGTAGGGAAGAGATTGTCCCCCTGTACTCACCACTGGTGAAGTCATACCTTGAATATTATGTCCAGTTTTGGGCCCCTCACTACAAGAAGGACACTGAAATGCTGGAGTGCGTCCAAAGAAGGACGATGAAGTTGGTGAGGTTTCTGGAGCACAAGTCTTATGAAGAACGACTGAGGGAACTGGGGTTGTTTAGCCTGGAGAAAAGGAGGCTGAGGGGAGACCCTATCTCGCTCTACAACTACTTGAAAGGAGGTTGTAGTGAGGTGGGGGTCAGTCTGCTCTCCCAAGTAACAAACAATAGGGCTAGAGGAAATGGCTTCAGGTTGTACCAGGGAAGGCTTAGGTTGGATGTTAGAAAAAATTTCTTCACCAAAAGGATCGTCAAGCACTGGAATAGGCTGCCCAGGGACGTGGTGGAGTCACCAGCCCTTGAGGTATTTAGAGGATGTGTAGATGTGGTGCTGAGAAACATGATTTAGTGGTGACTTGGTAGAGCTAGGTTAATGTTTGGACTTGCTTATTCTAAAGGTGCCTTCCAACCAAAATGATTCTTTGATTCTGTGAAGCACTCGGCCTGCCAATCCTGGCCATAAGGTGACTCGATTCCCATTGGACATTATTACCATGGCACTGATGAAAAGAATTAAACCTAGAAACAAGATTTTGGTCAGAGTCCAACAATGTCCCCTATGTGGATCCTGAAATCTCAGGGTTTCAAGAAACACCTCTCCTCATTCTAACTTGGTTTGAAAGTTTAGTAGTTCTCCATGCTATGAAGGGCTCGGGAGATTTGGGGGGAAAAAAATAAAAAATGAAATAGGCAATCAATCATCAGCAACAGCAATGAAAACTCCCAACCAAACAGCCAAACAAGTTTTCTTTGAAAGTTAGGGTCTGAGTCAGACATAAATTGCCTCAAAATTTTTATTGAATAGTGCGGATCACAGATTTTATTTTCTTTGCATTCACTTGTAACACAATACTGTTCCCAGAATTCCAAAACTGTCAAACCTAAAAGCAAAAATTGCTCTGAGGTGATCAGGGCACACTGAATCTATTGAAATTAGTGGATTCTTATTCTTCTCACTGCCTAACTCTAAGAGCTATCATCATTTCATCCAGATGCTTGTATTGAATTATACCACTATTCTCAATCTCAAAAGGACTAAATGAAAATCTTAAAAACTGGAGAAAACACACCATTTTCTTTGTGATTATATCATGGGCGTCTCCTCTTTCTCCCAACACATCTGCTTCTCTCCAAGTAGATAATGCTCCCACTGAAGAGGTTTGCTCACCCCTCTGAGCAGCACACTCCACCAACCAGAGATGACTCATCATATGCCCTGAAGGGGCCCCAGCTTGACACCTCCCTGCAGATGTCCCAGTGAGCAAGTATTGTGTTTTGCACTCTTCGCAGCCCTCAAGGTTAACGCCCAAGCTAAAAAAGCACTCCTGATCACACTTATCATCTAGTGCATATGTACTGAGTTTTTCTAATTAGGGGATGAATGGGTGGAAATCAGCTAGTGACATTCTTAGTCTTCTGGGAGCATTATTACAACAAAAGCTAGAATCTAAACCTAGAAATATTTCTATTCCAAATATATATTGTTTCTCTGACCCCTTCAAAACCAAAACCTGCTTTCCAGATAAAATAAAATGCTGTCTTAACTACTTTTATGTGATTTCCCTGGAAGTAAAGAGTTAGCTTTGACATTATCTAAAGAAGGAATTTGAAGCTCTCAGATTCTGAATAAGAAGATTTAAGTCACAGCAGCTGATATGAGCAGATTATTGCTCACATCCTTTTATGAACAGGCAGAGCATGAAAAGACATTGCTATACAGCAAATCCACATAATAAAGTATTCTTTTTGACAACCCGCACTGCTTCAGATGCCTGGATTACTTGCTTGTGTGACCTCAGAGACACACATATACGACAGAGCCCAAAATAGATCCAGAAGATGAGTCATGATGTTCAGGAAGGCTTTCAAAACAAATGGACTTATTTACTCTTGCAGCTGTCTCCTGAAGCTCATACTGGTTTACAATTTGTTATTGATTTGTTCTCATTATCTGCATCTGAGAAGATAATTTGGTTTTGTTTTGAATTGCAGGAGGGGGTGAGGTGTATGTGGGGTGTTGCATCAGGTAATTAAAACACAAATTTAGTTCTTCAGAGGAAACATTTCAGTAACAAATATGCCACATACCTTCTGGACGATCTAAAATGGGAACATCGTAATCATGACATCCTCAACATTGTACGGATTTTACTTCTTGCTTGCCAAATGCCATGCAATTGCAGAGCAGTTTAATTCAGCATTGGGGTATATATGAAATGCAGTATTCTCCTGTCACCGTACTAGGGATGCTCCATGCTTACACCGAATCTACCATGCAATATGCATGCTAACAGGTTGTATTTGTGCTTAATGTAGTGGCAGTGCTGCACGACTAAAAGAAAAGGTCCAGTCACAAAGTGTGACTATGAAAGTTTGTACAGAGGTATTTTTCAGGTAGACATTGCTCTGTTTCAGCACAAATCCTAGTGCCTTGCAAAAGGTAACGAAAATTTAAGTTAGCAAAACTCTCAACTTGGCCTTTTGGCCTGAAAACACTTTTCTTTGACTACCAATGATCTTGTGTTTCTTTTACATAGAATTCTTATTCTAAAATGGTGACTGCCAAACCCATAATGTGCCAGCAAGTCTAATTATCTCCATAATATGATACTATTTTAATCAAAAAACAAGAGAAAATTAATTTTTTATTATTATTTTTTTTAATAAGTTCACTCCTAAAGGCCTAAGTCAATGGCTATTGGCATGATAAAATGTACATTAACTTCAGTGGAGGCTGGATCAGAGCCTAATAGCAAAAGATAATTACTACATAAATCTTAGCACCTCATAAATTTCCAGTCTATCTAACTTAAATTACAAAATCTCAGCAAGAAGATCATAGGTCGAATTATTTACTATGGTTTATTATGGCTCCATATAAATGACTCAAAAACGACATGGGAAGTGAGAGGCAAATAAGCCTCTAGCTGGCAAAGCAGTAAATGTAAAAATTATGGCTGAAATTATGGTTTTTATCACATGACTCTTGTTGCCAATCAGTACGTTAAAAAGAAAGTAAGGCATAAATGATTGTTCTACATAACTAATGTAAAGAAGGGATGAGGGAAGGGTTATGCTCATGTTGCTTCTATCCTGGGTTTAAGATCACCAGGAATTACCTGTCTGCTTTGCAAGTTATGACATGAGAGAAGGGCCGTTTCTCACAAATTCCATGATAAGGCTTTCGTTCAACAAAGTACATAAGATGAATCTACCTTTAAAATGTGATAATGCCACAAAAAATACTGCAGACTTCTATTAAATGTACAACCTCATACACAGCCAGCATGCCACAGAGGTGACTGCCCAAGACTGTGATTCACTGAAATTAAGCTTAGTTTCATTAATCGCCTCTTACAGTTTATCATTATAGAATTGAGCATTTGTATTTAGATTAATGCTGTTTAATTTGGTAAAAAGATGTTTACATTTCTGAAATGCTGCTGGTCAGAAACTAAACTGATGCAGATACTGTTTGTAAAAGACTCCATCCTAACCCCCTTATGGCATATCAGACTCCAGGCAGGCAACAAAAACAGCATCATAAATAATACAAAAGCATGAATACACATTCAGTCAAAACAACATCAACATTCATTTATTGATTTAATTGTAGGAGCAACAAATATATCACTGTTTACGATAAAATAATATTTCTTTTATATTTTCTTCATATTTTGCAAGCAGCAATTGTGTCCTTTGCTAAAGATCACCTGTTTCTACTCCTGAATTGGGGTCTCCTGCACTTTTTTAAACAAAACCAGGTATCACCAATATAAAATGAAGATAAATAAAAAGAGTCATAAAAGCATCATCCATATTTGTAGATATAGTCATAAAAATCATCTTCTGTTTTTGGCTTTTGTCAGGCTAGATAATGTCTTAGTTTAACCAGTGATGAGCTTGCAGAACACAGCAATCATTCTAAAAATAGGATTTACTCTGGCAATGGCAGCTTTGGCTCACTCAGCAGACTGTGCCTGTTGCTAAGGAAGCTTAGTAACAAGTACAGTTTTGAGCTCTTCTTTTGCTTGCTTTGCCTCTAGAAATTTACACTGTTTATCTTTATAGTTCCATAATTTGAAAACTGCTATTGCATTTCATTGATTTTTTTTTTTTTTATGGCAGACTAGGTGACTTTATGGTGGTTTTAAGAATATTTTACTGCCTTATATGTGGAGTATGTTCTTACCTTCCCTTTTCCTTTGAGTAAATTTCCATGGAAACTGAACACATTGTGTTCTCCTCCTGGCTGCATTTCTTGTCTACCTGAGATAGCACTTTGATTAAATGTGCCCTCCTAGTTAACTAATTAAAACTGTTATCAGGCTCCTCTAAAGTCTCTGCTAACCTTTTAAAAATGTTTTAATATTTTGAATGCAATTCTTGCAAGGAAAACCAGAAATAATATTTTCTGATCTAGCTAGCAGCTGGTACTGCTCAGCTGTTTCATTGTAATCACAGAATATCAAAAATATGTGATGAACTGAGGTCTATCATCAGCTCTCGATTCATGGCCAGCTACAGACCCTTTGGTATGTCACAGATCCCCAGTTCACTGATTGTGCTTTCTTTTTATCACTACTGTTTCCATAGCAGAATTTCCCAATCCCCATTCTCTAAGCTGTTGTCCTCTAAGTTGCAAGCATGACAAGAAAAGAGAGTACACAATAGTTCTTCATAACTGTGACAGGCTGTAGCATTTTCCTAGAAATGTTCCATTTCAGCACACACAGGTCCTGCTATGGAAGGAGCAATGGGTGCTGATGACTCACTGCAGAGAGCATTTCGTTACATCTACACAGTCTAGGAAGGATAAAAATAGTTTAGGAATGGGACCTATGTTATGAAATTAATAACTTGCAATAAGAGCCATAACACCCCAAGAAATAAAGTTAATGCTGGTAGCTTTTTGTTTTCTTTCCTAATGAATCCAACCCTCTTCTTCCAAAAAGGTAAATTGATTGTATTCCTTGATAGCAGATTTTAAAGAAGTCCATGTCTTGTACCTCTAACACAATACTTTTCTTCTTTTTCATCCTAGTCCATCTCATCACAGACAGAACTTTATTTGTAGACTTTCCTGGAGAATTGGAACCAGGGAGTGTGTGGTGACGAGGATCAAAGAAGTAACCTCTTGTTCTTATGTGCTAGTTTGGAATGAAACACGTTAAAGCATCTCTTGCAAGTCCTAAGTGACCGTAGACCAGGACTGAAAGAAAGGCAAAAATACATACATGGGAAAGTAGAAGGACAGAACTGTTACAAGCCACACACTTCTAGGATTTAAGCAGTGATAGAGAAAACTGGAGAAAGTTCAAATAGTGTTTCATTTGACCTGCAAGAGCACCTAACACAGGGACAGGGAGGAAAAACACTGTCTGCTGAATGTAAATAATACCAGATTCTGACACATGAGAACTAATATTCCACTGCATTCACTTAACCCAGACTTGACAGATTAATGGTGAAACTGCAGCATGACATCTGAAGGGAACAGTGTTTTGGTAGGTAAAAAATAGGACTTGATGTTCTCTTAATTAGAATGTATATTGAGAAAAGTAAACCAGAGAAGACTTTGCAAGTGGTTTGAACCAAACCAAGCACACCTTTTTCAAATTCCAGGTTGAGAAAAAGGAGAAAAGGGTTTGGACAGGAGATTATGGATGGTTGATTGAAGTTCTAGAGACAATAGCAAGGTTCAGAAAAATGAAAATTTTCCCTGGCAAGGACGTCACCTTCCTCTGACTAAATCTGGATATGTTCTTTGATAGCTGTATTACAGAGTTTTTCACACTCCTATAGGCCAAATAATGTGGCTGGTATTCCCCTGTATTGTTAAATACTCAGGATTGTTTAAATTAGGTAGGTCATGGGTGTGCTACACATTGGCAGGAGCATATGGCAACACAACTGCCTTCACACTTGCTCTGTACCATCCTGACTTCATATGTGTGCTTCCTGCACATCATAATCCCACCAACAAGATTCATGAAAGTGACCATGCACTACCTGTCTACTTAGCTGCTTCATGCTGCACAGCTGTGCTGCCTCTTGCTACTTGTTGTGTTGGCAAAGTATGGACCACAGAAGATGATCCAGGGTCATCCATGTCCTACTAGAAATGACCAGAAAAATCTCAGAGCAGACTTTTCTGTTATGGTTCTCTCCCCAGCTTGTAAACCTGCAGCAAGAATGAGGCTCTTCTAGTTTGGATACTGCTCACTGCAGCTGAGGTGTTTAGAAGGAAGCATGAATGTCCAGGCTGCATTAGGGGTCCTGGTGAGGAACTGGTATCTGATCTATAGCCACCACACACTTACAGTTTCATCCTCCGGGGCAGCAGCAGTATCTTCATGAAGCCTGGCACCCCTAATGCTGTGGAACCAGTTTGGAGTTATGAATCCCCTGTTAGATTTTTCATGGAGTAGACAGATAATGCTGTCTTACACACTACCCATTCTTTTATGTTACTCATTACTAGCATCCATGTTGCTTTCAGACAGTCTGCTTTGCAGGCATTTTACTACTGTGTAAGTGATGCACATCCCTATATGCCACGTGCTATAGTAAATCCTCAGGTACATGATTGGGAAATCGTCATCCTACAGGTAAGTGTCAGTCACAAGAGATGATTAATAGAGACTCCCATGTGCCACAAAGGCCGGTAAATGACGTCTGAATGTTCAGAACGTCATGGATGTCCCCTCTGGGTGCACATGGACGGTCTTTCTGCCTAATTGTCAAGGAGCATCAAGGGGAGGTGCTGCTCCATGGATGGAGGGAGCAGCAATCAAGGAACAGGCCCACAGTACTTGAGCAAGGAGAGCAGGTGTGGAATGGTAAACAAGATCATCCAAGAGTCCAGTTATCATCCAGCAAGTCCACAGTGATAAGGCAGGTCTGAGGTCAGAAAGTCAAGTCAATGAGTGAGGGTCAGAGCAAGGGAGATAAGAGAACAGCCGCAAGTAAGGCTGCAACATAGCTTAAAAGCAGTGCCTGAGCAAAATGGGGTGGGGGGTGAAAACAGGGAGACAAAGCTCCCACCAACGCTTCTTGGCAGAGCATTCTCAAAGATTTCAATGTTGGACACTGGCACCATTTCCTATGCGCATACTGAATCCAGGCAGTCAAACCCCAGGAGGAGGAAGATGAGCTTAGTGCTCTGACATTAGTGACAGCCACTGATGAAGCAAGTCTTTTGTGTTTATTTTGAGGATGGTGGAAAAGGACAGCCAGACGCTTGGTGATTATTATTTCAAAGATGTCTCAGATTCTCGAAGCTATATGGACTTGCCTCTGAATAAAAGCTTTTGTCCTAGACTTCAACTTCATACTCTTCAGTTTTTGAAATTTGATTCAGCATGATACGTTGGTTCCTAGAAAGCAGAACTGCCTCCTCAAATTCCAAGCCACAAGCACAGGCCTGGTGCAGGAATATATCAGTTTGAGCACTGTCCTTCCAAGACTATAACAATTTGTGCAAGTGATATATGGATCTATGGAAAGGATGTTTTACATTAAACAGGGGAGAAGCATGCAATCAGTGATGCCCCCACGAATCTGTGAGGTCTGTTACTGCCATAGTATACGAGGGATGGGATCTCAAGGAGCACTAAGATGGTGTCTTCAAAGAGATATTCTTTTCCTGGGGCTGATACTGGCCACATCATGCATTTACATTCCCTAACTCGAGTTATTCTTCACGATTGTAACTCAATAGTAATCCAAACCATGTGAAGGGTCCAATCTACTACCTAGACTTTCACATGTGAGCACAAAATCTTAAAGATGGAAGCCTAATTTTCATACTTCACTTTTTTTTTTTTTTCATTCTTGACAGTTCAGGTGCAGGCAGCACTCAGAGGAGTCTGGGTTTTGTTTCATGCCTATTTTTGTGCTATTTCTGCTTGTCCTGCAGAATTTGATAAATAAGGAGTTGTGGAGTTGCTTACGGGAATATGACTATGCAGAATTAAATTGTCAGGCTTATTAATTATTCCGATTAAACACAGAAAGCCAAGCAAAAGTATTTTTGTGCACCCTACAATGAATTGTGTACAGCCAATCTGCAGACATTTACATTTTTATATTCTAATAAATGGACCTTAAAATGCAAACGTAATCACTCACAGAAACAGAGCTGAGTTCAGCTCACAGGGGGCTGCAGGCAGAAACATATCCCCTCAGTATACTGTTATTTGCATCTCTTTCTGACTTAGCCTAGCAAGTCCACCACCCTCCCTAATGTGGATGTAGAGCCCTGCACACTACTGTGATTGTTCTCCCTTCGCACTCAGTCTGCCTTCATTTGTATTTCATTACGGAAATATGGAAATAATCTCTTTTTACCATTGTGAACAATTAGTTTACAAGGGAAGATAAAAACTATTTCATCTTGTGTTCACCCATAATTATTCTGGCTTGTTAAAGAGAATGGGGGAGAGGAGGAGCCTGCAATTTAATTCTAATTCTCACAACAAAACACGACACATGCTATCTGCTATGTTTTCTTCTGAAGACATTGATCCTTTTGGCACTGTTTAATTGCAAATCTTATATTGCAGGCAGCCACTAAAAATAAAACTATCAGTGAAAAAGAGCACATAAGATAGCAATAATAATAAGGTAACAATAGGATAAGATAGCAATAATGATTACAACCAAAAAGCCTGTCAGTTTGTCAGGTCTCCAAAGAATATAGAAGATTTCTTTCTATCTGAGAAAAGGACTGATTCATGCAGGAACCAAATTAAGAGTCTAATGGACTGTTTCATTACTGTTTCTATTTACCAACATCTACCCCAGAAAGTGGGGTAAAAAAAACCAAAGTAGCATTAAGTGTCAAGGTATTGGGGAAACTGCTCTACTTTTTTGCCTCTATAACAGAGAGGCTGAATCTTTTCTTTGCCTGAAGTTTGAAACTGCTGCACATACTCCCCCAGCACTGTCAAGAGAAGATCGAGGAAGAGAAAGAAGAAACAAGCAGCACAGAAATGCTATAGATAGCAAGAAACACAGTCCTGAGCTCAGTATTAAAGGTTTCTTAAAATTCCTGGTAAGAAGTGTTGTTTAGCACTGTATTCATAACTTTTCCTGAAGGTCTGTCTAATAGCTCACTAAATCATGCTGGGAAGAAACAATTCTTTCAGAATTGACTTTCCACCAAGCAGTATGTCACTTAGGTATATTCAGCTATCTAGGGTATATAACTTACCTCTTTATCACCTGAAGACTTCAAGTACTTGTTTCTAGTATTACCTCCCTACTTTTTGTACTCCAGTTGTATAAAGAAGTTAGACTAGTTTGTTTATGCATCTGCGTATAAAGGGGACTGTAAAAAAGCTATACTGAAGTTTTGTGCTGAGCCCTGACAGGATGACATTTCTAATCATTTTAACCTCTGTTCTCCAAATCAGTAAAACCCAACCTTTTGGATCAACAGACTATGAAAAACCCTCAAAATTGTCCAAGGACTAGCATATACCTTTACCAAATGTCTGACTTAAATGCTGCTACAACTATCAGAACTATTTGTCCAATTTGCCAAAGGGAGATTTCAAAGCTCCCCAGAGCTTGTGCTCACCTCAAAAAGGTTTGGGAGGAGAAATAAAGGAAAGAAAGGTGATAAGTTCTTTCATTTAGAACAAATATAAGTAGCAGCTTTGGAACAGCAGGGATCTTAATTTGGACTCTGGAAGCAAGAAGGAAAACAAAGCAGAGAGAGGTCCAGGCTCACACATTAGCTTAGAGATCCTTCAGACCATAAGGCTCACTGGTACTTAACAGCAAGGTGGACAAACATCCTCAGATGTTCACTAAGATGTTCACTAAGATGTTCATCCTCAGATTTCACTAAGTGAAATCCCAGCTAGAGTTTAAGCTTCTTATTTCACAGCTTTGACAACCAGTTCACAAGAATTGTGGCTCAGTTCTACACTGCTGCTGAGCCTCAACATTTTGGGAAACGTAAGGCCTCTGCAGTTTTCTTGATCCTGGATTCATAAAGTAGAATAACCTAATTTCTTCCCAATTTACAAGTGCTGCTTACCTTCACAAAGATCCTTTCTGTCCATCTCACCATTTCATAAGGCTCTCTGATGTGGAGTTACTTCCTGCAGTTTTGTATGCTGGTCAGAGCAGGGGGCTCTCCTGAGACCCTGGCACTCCTAATACAGGGTAATACATGCCTGTAACTCTGTCCCTCTTCCTCGGAGAGAAATACTCCACCTGAATACTTGAAAAAATGCCTGGGGAGTTTTTCAGTTTTCACTGGTGCTTTTGACAGTAACTGGAACCAAAATAAGGACTCTTGACAGCAAGCCTTTAAAGAAAGGTTGGTTTTTTTTTTTTTTTGAGTGCCACTGTCCACACTCTGACTGCTGACATGAGCCCTTCACTAGCCTGCAGGGAGAAGTGATTATGACTCACCAACAGATAAATCTCGCAAGGATTATGTTCATCTTTCTGTCACTAACAATGACATGAACATGGTTTTATTGTAGGGATGAATCGAAGGTTATGCAAGAAGGCTTTTTCCAAATCCCATTTCTTCATTTGCTCGGTGCTGCCTCCTCTCCCTCAACACTTGCTAGGTACAAAACTGAAAACTAGAAATCTGAGAGCCCACCACATTCACTGCTCATAGCAGTATTTGCCCTGTTTTCAGTGCATATTTTTCTTTCAGATAGTAAGGATATATAAAACTCCACACTCAATATCGTATTGAAACCCATTCACCATTTCTGTGCCTTTGCCTACAGCCAGGTTGGAAACATGGGAGTGGATCCCTGTGGCAAAACTTTAGCTACCAGTGCAGACTTTCAAGGGTCTGATTCTCCTTGGGAGCTCAATGTAGTTTCTTCAGGCTTAGACATCAGGGCCCTTTACACCAAGCAAGGATCTGTGCAATACAGTACAAATTGCAGGATGGCAGAACAATCTGCAGTTAAGATTCCCAATGTTGAGTGTAGTAAAAGTAACACACTGTAAAATGTCAGTAATTGTGAAATTCAGACATTGTGAGAGAAACATCTTTTAATTCTTTGTTTACTATCTTGCAAGCCAGCATTCACTTTTATTTTACATGCACTCATTTTAATGCTTCATATCCATTAAAAGTAAATATATAGCAGCATGTGTTCTTTCCCTCTTATATCATTTATAGTTTGTTGCTTTCCATTGCAGAGCATACATTATTGAACAGACCAGATGATGAATTTTTGAAACAGAAGCCAGACACAGAAGCACTGTTTAAGTAAATTGTACCTATAAATAACATGACAAGGCCAAATATACAGTAAAACGAAGTTTGCATAAATATCTCTTGATCTAACGCCTGTGTTTCCTCCCACTGACATAAATCTCATTAGTCACAGACACACTGGGTATGGTATTTTCAAAGTCTTTCCTGCTGGGATCAGTAAACGTTTCCCACATGGTTGTGATATTTCTTCTACAAACAGTGGATTAATGTCAATTGCTACAAGTGTGAAGTGTTCCAGGACATTTTAAAGGGCAAGACTGCTGCTGGCCTTCATCCATGTGCTAGCTCAGTAGAAAGGGATGGTGGTCTCCAATGACACGTACCTTCTGAGAAGTTACAGGCAATCACAGGCCCTTAGTCATGAATTCAGAGATTTCAGTGTTTATATTTTAAGAAATAATGTGTAACTCTAAGTAGGCAGGGAAGAAATGAGCAACTCCCCATTTTCTATACAGAACAAAATCTATGATCATCAATGCTAATAGAGAAAGAAATTCAGCATTGAAAGAAGTGATGGATCTTTTAAATTTCCCTATATGTTAAAATGTAGTTGTAAAAGAGAATTGACTTTTTATTATGTCCTCCCTGTTTTTATAGCTTGTATACACATACAAATCTCTGAAATAGTTGGTTTAGCTCTCCAGTTTCAAAGAAAGTGCATAGTTCTAGACTTTGCTTAGAGAGAAAATTTCTTTCAGAAAAAGCTGAAAATGTATCTGGCGGAAGTAGAAAGAACCAAAAAATTTAATGAAAGAATCAGTTCAGATGAACTCTTGGTTTTCCTTTTGTTTAATTTTTCTAATTTTTAACGCAAAATTTTGGTATGTGGAGATATGCCTTAATGTGTTTCCTCGCTTGTAAACCTTGATCAGGATGATGTACATAGCACCTAGAGCTTGCAGCTGTGATTTCTGCATTCCTCACCATGTTGCTGTTTATTTTTAATTGTTCTTTTCAAGACGCATTTCAACAATCCGGTCCGTGCAATAGTGGTAGGAATTTTTTTAGACCTGTGACAGTTTCATATATTGCAATTCTTAAAAAAAATATTGAGCTAAAATCTGTTGCATTTAGCTAATGGTGATAACTCCCATGTTTTAATTTGCAGGCATATATTTGCAAAGGCCTGAATTACAATCAAATTAGAGAAAAGAAAAGAATGAGTTTAATCCTCTGATTTTTAAAATCAGATACGTAGGAGGCACAAGAAGAAAAGAAGAAATCCTGCAAGTCAATTGGAAATTATTCTTCCTTAAGCATCAAACTCTAAAAAGAGGATTTCTTAAACTATCCAAAGGCATACAGTTCTTGGTGAATTAATAAAAAAAAAATCTATTTTTCTCTATATTTGGGTGAATTTTGAGAAGATATACATACATGTTTCATTTTAACAGCATTGTATAATTCTATCACTTTAACAGGACAGAGCCACTGTGTAAGCAGTTAAATGCATGCTGAACTCCTTGTAGATGTCTCTATAAATAGCCTCCCTTGGACAAGATTTTGCTTAAGCATAAATGATTTTCATAAAGGGTAACAGACATGGTAGTTCTCTGTAAACATTCAACGTTCACTAGCTATTACCTTTTTCCTGAAAAAAACAGCATTTGCAGATCTTTGGCATATGGGATAACTTCTGTCACAGACCTCACAGAGTAGCAACCATTGGTAAAAATGTTCTTTCAAATGCTAACGTTTCAATGTCTATGTGGATGTAGCCATATATATATATATACTGTAAGAAGATTGATCTTCTACCTAACAAAAAGTGCTTATTTGGCTTGGTAGTGTAGGAAAATAACAGGCTGCGCAGGACAGCTGATGCAAGCTACTTCTTGATTTTCGTATTGGAAATTCCACTGCCAAGCTATACCTTTAACTGTAGGCATCATAGACTTATATTTGCTCTCACTGAATTTATAGATATAATTTCTACTGATGTCAAAATAACGGGTATGACATGGAATAGATCAAATGTAGTATTGATACCTCGAAAAAAAAATAATTTAGTCAATTGTTGGGTATGCTAAAGAAGTCACAACGGTCTTAGGCCAACTCCCTCCTCTTTATGAAGGCTTCTGCGGCATGTGATTTCTTGGATTTCATGTGAAACATATGGCTCAATAAAATTTTAAATGCCATTCTATAGGCCATAATCTGTTTCTGGGTAGACAGATGCCTACACACATATAATCATAGTATATAAGCAATATACAGTGTAGGGTGAGGATGCTTTAAACACCAAGAATTTTCTCATCAGGGAATCAGTTACTACTAACTGAAGAAAGTGCTTGGCATTGTATTCCTTGAAAGTTACAATAAAAGCCAGAATGAAGGTGGACATTAAGGTAATAATAAAATAGTAACACTATTATTAAAAGTTGTATTATTTTTAAATAACACATACTAAGAAAATATAACCTCATAACACTTTCAATACTCATTACAACACTACTTTTTAATATTCAAGTATGCAAGACCATGGCCAAAGCAGTCTGTGGTCTTCCACCTGCTCCTTTCAATACAGTTTTTCCTTATCAATGGACTTCACTTTAGCTTCACTAAAAGTTAGATAGTCCTGGGTTTGGAAAAAGGGATGCAAAGAAAAACAAGAGATGATTTCTTGTATTCTATTGAAACTCCTTTTTCAATAGAATTTCTGTATTTACATACAGAGAATTGATTGTTGAGTTTGAGGGAATTGAGAATTTTGGTAAGATGAAAGAAAATTGCAGCAATTTAAAAGAAGTCAGAGATTTCTATTAACCAAACAAAGGAGAACAGGATGGAAAACAGTGGAGTTTTCTGGTCCAGGACAACAAAAAAGCAAAACAAACACAACAAAACAACAAAACATTTTGACATTTTAAGTATACCACTGAACTGGAAAGAAACAAAACAAGTGCTAAACACTGCTGCTGCCCATTGTTTCGTTTTCCCACCAGCAATAAATTTATTTTTCCAGAAGCTATGTTGGAAATGCTAAGGAATAATTATCTTTGACTGCATGGCCTAAAACCCCCTACAACTCTCTCCCCACCCCATCCTGAAAAAAAAACCTAACCCAAAACAAACCCATAAAATAAACCCAGAATTGACTGAAGAAACTAAAAATGTAGCACCTGTGATATTCTGAGGATTCCACTTTGAAAGTTGAACAATTTCACTCTGAGATGATTCAAGTAATTAGTTCTCCAAACCAGCATCTCTATTAATGTCTCATCCCATTTCATCTGAAAATGGGAAAATAGAAGCAGAGAGATCTGATTTTCATTTATAGTAGGTGCCTTCTCATGGTGTCAAATAGGTAAAGCAGCCTAAAGAAGAGTTAGTTATATTTTGGCTTATTTTAAGATTCTTGTACTGGCTAGATCAACCAATACAGTCACTCTAATGTAAACAGAAAATGAGCAAGTAGCCCTACTTGGAGCAAGAATTAAACTGAAGAACTGCCAATCCTGTCTTTGAACCTATCTTCCTTATAAAATATTAAAAGAAAAAAAACCTCTGAAAATCATATGGTGTCTAAGAGATATTCCCCCTGCTTGCTCGGTGTTTTGCTGAAGGAGTTCTAAATCTCCCAAAACGCTCATCTGAGGCAGTAAAATATGTCTTCTCTCTAACTTTATCCAGCTCCTTTGCAGAACAGTTTAATGTTCTTTTAAATTCAGAGAGAAAGAATTCATATCACAGCCACATGTTCATTCACAGTGAAAGAAAAAGGGAGAATTACTTCAAATTATATTATGTGCTATCTCGAAGTTTATGAATTCTGATTCTATTGTTCTCCTTTTCTTACATGCTATCCAGAGAAACATTTTGTCCTGAAAATAGTTTTTATCCTACAGAGAGACATAAGAAATAAGAAACAATCTGCTTTAGCTTTGAGAGTACAAAAGATTGAGGGAGACATATTTTCAACAAATACCACAAATTGATTAAATGAAGGCAGGGTCAAACTGCCAAATGTGAATCTAATTTTAGATCCTACAAGGAATGTTGAGTTTTACCAGGTATATATTTCAGGAAAGCTTACCATATGTGCAGTATACTTCACATAAATAAAATGTGTGCCTGATAGTAAATGCTGTATTTAAGTGACCAATTCTTTAGATACTAAAATCTAGGTTCTAACAATTCAAGGGATATACAAAAATATGGAAGAGCACAACTTACCTCACTACTAGAAATAGCATATTAAGATAATTTACACTCATTAACAACTGCTAATGAGACTAGTCAAGGTTAAACTGCTTTGACTAGTAGATATGGAAAAAGAAAGACACCATACCTACCAGTTTCTAAATACACCTGTCCTAAAACCAACTTGTATTAGTACTCCTGGAACTCTTGTTTCCCAGGAAAGCATTACTCAGAGACATAGCCGGAACAGCTGAGGAGGGACCCACCCATCCTTTGCCATGGCTAATCAACCGCAAGGAGCGACAGTTCCCCATCTGGCAACAATCTGCCCGATTCCCATCCTACCTCACCTGTGGGCAAGGGCAAATCCATTGACTGTCTGCATGACTACCACACAGATAGGTGTTGGTCAACTTGTTTCCTTTGGGAGGAGACAGAAGTTCGGTTCCCGTGTGGCTTTGCAGAAAAGCTAATGAGAACGCATTAGCAGAAGTGCTGCCTCATCAGGCTGACTACTGACTACAATCCTCAACCGAAGGATGGCCACTTTGGAGCTCTCACTGATGTCACAGAAGAACTCCACCTGACCTAACATTCACATAACTAATTCTACACTTGTATTGACTGTGTCCTACAGACAGTATGCCAAAGAGACACAGTTAAAATAATAGATGTCAAAACAAAAAATAGTAATCAAAGTATAGGACTTGTTTTCTTCTAAATACAAAACTGAAGCTTTTAGTCAGCACTCACATTTGGTTTTGCTTCAAACTGGGCTGAAAGCTATGTTATGAAACATTTACATTTTACACAAAGCTGATCTTTAATCAGCATTGAGCTAAGCACTTGCAATCCCAACTCCCTTCAGCAAGAGCTGTGACTGCCAGCACATCTGAAAGCTGTTTTAGGAGCACAAAAGAAAATAAAAAGATAACTGTAGCTCGATAGTCTATAGAGTTCAATTTGAGGTCCTCAGCAGCAGTTACCACTGATGTAATCCCACAAGGTTGTAATTTCCTAGCAGTCCTACCCTGTGGCAACATGCTGAGCCATGTGGCCAGCCTCCAGCCAACTGCTTAGGCACAGCTCTGGGGTGCAAGCAGGTACACCTCCATGCTGCAGGATTGAAAGTGAGTGCCAAGTCTTTTTTTTCTGCCTGTGGGAGCTTTGGGCACTCCAGCCCCACTGAGAAGGCAGTCGTCAGCCTATGGAAGTCAACAGTGCAAAACCTCTCAGCATTTGGTTTGACCCAAAAGGGTCAAGTTTAAATCCCTTCCTTAGAAGAGTATAATTGCTGAGTTCCAGTATGGGCTGGAGAGGTCTGTGAGGCATATGCAGTAGTAGCATATGCACAGCACAGCATTATCAGAAGATTGCAGGAATGATGGCTTTCAGGGATTTGATAACTTGGAAATCAAATATCCTTCAGGAAGTCATGAAGGAAAAATACAACTGTTTAATGAAAGAATTGTCTTTGGTGTAGAAGTACAAATCTTTTTAATAGACATGCAGGTTCCATGTACTAAACAAATTATTAGAATTAGTTTGTTAATTTCATTCTTTGCTTTTCTTTATCCAGTGTATTCCATGATTTTAGATGCAAAGACAGGACTATATGTAACAGTATACATTTGACAGAATTCTGATTTCTGTAACAAAAAAGACTTTTGTGGAAACGTTTTCCTCTTCTATGCTCCTTGTAAGATAAGATTATAAAAAAAAATTGTTTTACTTACATAAAAGAATAAAGGAAGAACTAAACACATTTTGAATACAAAAGTGAAAGAGATACATACTAGCATACATACAAAGAAAGAGGAATACTTTACTAACGATGCAAAACACATTGCAACATGTATGTTCCATCTGCTGGTTTGACTCAGAGCAGAGCTGGAGATCTGCTGGGGGCTGTCAGACAATGGGAAACTCAGTTAGAGAGCTCTGCAGTGGGAATTCCTCTTTTGCACCATGTTGGGGACACTTGAGTTATGAAGCTCACATCTATAGCAGGGCTATACCATGAATGAAAAAAAAGTTACAGCCTATTAGCCAGTAAACCATTCCACATGTGGGTACAGGTAGACTGGTAAATGTGTACTTAGTATATAATTTGCTTAATTAATCCACGAGCGTAGTGAGCTCTTGAAGTAGAACTGGAGAAAACCTCACAGAGGTCTGTTGAGCTCTGTCCAAAATAAGATTGATTGGGTAGCTCAACTCAAGAGATAAAGGAAATCAAGGGGGTTGGCAACAGACCAAATGATAGGGAAAAGATCCTTAAGTTATTGTTTTGTTCAGGAAAAACATTTTGTTTATTTTTTTCTTCTCTATGTTTTTGTCCCCTCAAACAGACAGTAAAGAAAGGATGTAACTTGATGGAAAATTCTGTCAAACAAGTCTGGAGTATAAACACTTGTATTGCTGGTTATGCACATGCATATAGCTCAGATTCTCTTTGCACAGCTGTGGTGGTTAGAGACCATGCTACTGACAGACCTCTCTTTTATAGAAGGGTTTTGTAGA
Organism: Buceros rhinoceros silvestris; assembly: GCF_000710305.1. Lineage (NCBI taxonomy): Eukaryota > Metazoa > Chordata > Aves > Bucerotiformes > Bucerotidae > Buceros > Buceros rhinoceros. The sequence goes on along the minus strand of NW_010418036.1, from coordinate 3,437 downwards.
CCTCTCTGGGGAAAAAAAAAAAATGGAAACGTAAGTTCAGTGTGACTTATGAGGAAAAGTTAATGAAAAATAATTATTGGATTCAGCATAGTCATTACAACAGAATGATGTAATTTAAATTGCAATGCTTTTTATTCTGCCAGAGTCAGAGCAGCCTAGACATTTTCCACACTTCTCTCTGTCCCTGGATTCTTTGAAAAACATACCTAAACATGTCTTTGGTTGGGTCATCATCTTGTTACCTCCAATTTTTCAAAAATAAAATTAATTTGTATACAAGAATTTGGGTGTCAGATAAGAATAAAATAACATTTAATAATGAAAGAGCTTATGCAAACAGGCTTTTTTTATGTAGACCTGAAAACTAAAGGTCTGCATTTACCAGGATTATAAATGGCATCTTCTCTTACTAGGTCTCCATAGAAACACATTTTGAAATTGTTTGTCTAACAGTTAGTAAACTAGGGATTTAAACTGTGGAGTCTGAATATTACTATTCTACAAAGAACCTGTCTTACTGAAACATTTATAATTCTGTGTAATAATGGAGTAGTACTGCTTGATTAAAACCAGTAAGATTTCACTCTCTTGAGGAATAGCAGGCTTCAGGGGATGGCTCAGAAATCATAAAGGGTGATAACGAACTCCACGGATGTAAATTCTGTAATCTCCAAACTACATACTTCTCTTATTAAATTTGATGTAGGATACACATATAATCACATGAATACACGTGAAAAACTCTAAATCAAAGTGAAAGGATAATCAAATAAGGTTGTGGTTCTGAAGTACACAGTAAAGTCCAAGTAGATATTTAATGTTACTGTTCATCCTATTTAAAGAAATTTAATAAATATGTAACAGGTGACCACTGAAGGAGCAGTTGTACAAAACGTCTGTGAAAAATGTTCCAAAGTGGAGGAAAGCTGGGTAAGGATCAAAGACTTTCTATTTGGTGTAAAGAAAATGAAATTACCACTAAAATTCTTGAACCTGTTTCATACATCAGAGACTGCCTTACTTTAGGACTGAACTGGGACTTCTTCACCAAACACCCCAAAGGACTTTAGCCCCTCAGACAGCACCTAGACAGATTCTAGTCTTGAATCTAAAATGCCAAACCATGCTCCTCAAGTCCTCATACCCATGGAGCGTTCTAAACTGAATTGGCAGCTCTGATAGCCCTAAGGAGTGTCCATGGGCTTGTAGTTCTGCATTCACCACAAGGCCAAGGAATGGCGTGCTCTTCTCTGACCTTCTGGGTCCACAGACCAGAGAAAGCAGCTGGGCACCGTGAGGGGTCTGGTAGTGCTTAAAGTCTGTTTCCATTTCCTCAGAAGAATGTGAGGAATTGGACTGTAGAATCCCATTTCCTGGATGACTTTTCTAAGCCCTGTGTGAAGTGTAATGGCAGGAGAACCACTTTCACCTGGATTTTTTTTTTTTTTGGTTGTTGTTTTAATTTGAGTTCACCTTGTTTGATAATTGCCTAGGACAACTTTAAGTGCTTGCCTGCTTAGGGTGTTGGTTCTCAGATCTTGGAGCTGGCAGCCTGAACTTGGCTTCAACTTTTAGATCTGGAAAGCGGTGACATTCCAGATTTTTATTAGGCATTGCCTTTTTCTCAGCTGCGTGATGTCAGTATGATTTCCTGGGCTGCCATGCTGCGTAACGCAAACCTACAGCAAAGCTACTAATAATGTAGATGCTCACATCTAGGCTTTTGTTTTCATATTAAGGATGAGGTCCACAGAACCAGCATTCAAGTTCTATTCTTACAACATTGCCAGAGGTTGCAACTTTGCATGCAAAGCTAACATGGCAGACAGAGCAATGGAGGAAGCAGTGGCTGTTTTTCCTTGTAAAGTCAGAGTAGAGTGGAAACAAGGAGGGTACCAGTCTGACAGAGTTACACAGAAGAAAGAGCCTGGGTGAAAATCTTCAAAATTCCAAACCCCAACTCCCTCAAATGAATGGAATGTAACATAAGCTTGTGTCTTTCTATGAGGTATAAAGAACATAATATCCTGGTTGCACCAAAGGAGAATTCACATTCTGCTCTGAAAATACTAAGTTAAGCTTCTGCCATTGCCAGTGGATGCAGCGGTTAACAGCATCTGGTCTTGCATCATGGGTTAACACACCCATACAGGTTTGGAGTTGTTAAGAATTCCAAACCAATGAGCTTCTAAATCCCCAAACCTCTTTAAAGAGCCTGTAGTATTTGATGCTGAATACAGGGAATGTACCATAATGGTGTACTGGATTTAGCAGAATCATTCAGTTTCTGGAATCATTAACTGTCCTACAGTGTGTAAACAGTAAACTGCATTTCTCTCTCGGTTGCAGGAAGAAAATTTTCTTTCTTTCATTTTGCTTTTCAATATATCCATAAAATGCAGCACCATGGATGTGCTGCAGTTACATTAATACATGGAAATTTCTTTTTTTTTCAGGCATAATTTTTTATATATATATGCAGCATTCTTCAGCACCTTATCCCTGATTTTCTCTATTATTTTACTAGTTTAAGGAGCAATTTATGTGAAAAGGACTAAGTTTAAAGTCTTTAACCTCAGAATCTTGGCATTAAAATCCAATGTTATAAACAAGATGAATGTAGTAATAGACGAGGTCTAAGCTTCATAAAACTTCTGGTATCACATTTGAAATAAACCAGTAACTTACAAGGTAGCATATCTGTAAGTTGCCCTTGATTCTGCAGAGACCAGATCCGGCACTTATTAAATGCATCTCCACTGGCTTCAGTGAATGTTGCATTAGTTCCTAATTTTTGAGTTCTATTTTGGGTGGTATAATACTTTTAAAGGTGTCTGAAACAGTTCCTAAATATGAATTCCCTAAGTTTTTTCCTTCTAAACCCAACATCCTTTACCTAAGCTGACTTGGACAGTGTTTTAGAAAGCTCTTTAGAGAGGGGTAACTCAGAATGGGAAAATTTTTAATGCAGCAAGCCCCTTAAAATGATTCCAAGGAGGTGGTTATCTAATTCTAACAGCCACTCAGACCACCACAGATGCCCAGTGGATTTGACTTCCTGTTTTTTCACTGATTTGGCCATGAACTCAGTCTCCGTTTTAGTTTATGGAAAATCAATATAATGTTCCTCACTTTGGCGTGTTCAAATCTCAGAGCTTTGAGATTTCCTAATGAAAATTCGCAGTGAAATAAATTATTTTTAAAAATTGTTATAAAAAGTTGCTTATGAAGAAAAGGTGGAAAACATTTGCTGCAGTTTCTTGAATCGCTCATTATTCATTTCAGCATGCTCAGCTTACAGTAAATTCAGTATCAGCATTTTCCATATGCACTGCTTGTGCCATTTGAGGTTCTTATGTATGGTTGGATCATAAAGTCTTCCTATGTGAAATATCTTGAGACAAAAGTGTTAGAGATATCTTTTTATTAATTATTTT
>NW_010418035.1:130368-132635 GCF_000710305.1 Buceros rhinoceros silvestris | reverse complement strand
TGGCGGTGGGGCTGTGGGGGGTGTCTGCCCCCGGCCTTCCCCTCAGCCTGGGCAGGGGGGTGTGGGTGTGTGTGTTCGGGGGTCTTTGCTCAGTGTTTGTACGTCGTGGCTGCTGTTAAAAGCCCCTGTGTGAAATGCGGTGTGTGGAAAAGTGCCACCAATGCCAGAAGTGCCGCGGTCTTTGGAGGGGGGCAGTTGGTGGCACTCTTTTGTACAGAACACTGTCAGCGAGCTGGCCGGGGGTCCCTTCCCCCCTTTTCCTCTTTGTTGGCGATACGTGTAGAGATTGGAGCGTTGGTTGTTTGCCTGGCGTAAAAGCAAAAGATTGATTTTAGTCCTTTGAGTTACAAAACATTTGGAATTTGCAGAGGAGAGAGAATCAATACTTAGGAGGCTGAGCTGAATGAATGGAAATATCAGTTACATCCGTTAGGAGGCAAGAGTTCTCACTGAAATTTACCATTGTTTCCAGCGTGGGCATGAGGTGTTTGTTTTTAGTACTGGAATAACAAGCTCAAGACCTTGGCTGTTGCAGCAACATGAACATTTAATTTGAATCCACAAGTGAAGGACAGACCTGCATCGCTGACCTCAGTGTTTCTTGTCCCCCCTGTGCTGCTGAGGGCAGCATTGGCTCGTCCTTCCTTCTGGTCACATCGCCTGGTGAGTATGAAACCTGGTGATTTACTTATTTGGGTAATGGTTGGACTGGAAGAGGGTTTCTGTAGCCAGAATTTTGTCAGATTCTTAACTATTTCTTACATTGGTTTTGAAATACACAATATCACGTAAAGGACACATAAAAGACACGTAAAAGACTTCAGTGTCTCTCCAGAATTTTTTTTAAAGTAGCATCATTTACTACAGGCTTGAAAAATTGTAAAAAAAACCCCTCTGTTTTCTTTGGCAATTGGCTATGACTAGACTGTGTTTAGGCTCAGTTATTTTTATGATTGTCCATGTTAGCATATGAAGGAAACAATCTTGAAAATTTTTCATATTCTGTAGGGTTTGTCAATACTATAGAGACGCAGGCAGTCAGCTGTGATCAGTGTGCGAAAGTACTTGACCTTAACGCTGTAGGAATGTGTTCTTGTAAGTCTTCAGGGGAATGACTCTTTCTCCAGAGGGCATCGATCATGGCCGACGACTCGCAGAGAAACTTCCGCTCAGTGTATTACGAAAAAGTGGGGTTCCGTGGCGTTGAAGAAAAGAAGTCGCTGGAAATTCTCTTGAAAGATGACCGGCTGGGCAAGTTGATGTCGCTGTTTCCTCCATTACTTTGGTGGTTTGGGGCTGAGGGTGGGAGTAACACGAGGTGTTTAGCTGCCGTGCTTAGTACTCATTGAAGTTTTGCGTCTTTGACCGCTAGTCTCTCAATTATTCTAGCTGTCCTCTGCATGTCAGAGATATGAAAGTCTGATTTTTAAAACTGCTAGAGATCTGTCTGCTTGCTGGTTGCTTTTATTTCTTCCCTCATTCTCTGTGCCCAAAAAACTAGAGGTTTTTTAGTGAGCGTGAGTATAATCTGAAAAATCTATCATCTCGTGCTGTTCCTCGAAGCAACGAAGGTTTTGTTATTACCGTTGGTCCCCGAGGAGTGCCACATCTCTCACAGGACAGAAAGATAAATGTTGTCCCTTTAACAAAGCCCTTGATTGTTTTGACATAGCAACACGATTTACAAAACATCTGTAAAACGGTACAATTTCTTGCTGGTGAAACCTTGGGTAGTTTTCTTGTAAATCACCCCAGTGTGTATGTTTTTCAAAATCCTGGCAATTTATAGGGCACTTTCTATTCTCAGATGAAAAGGTAAAAGCATTTGTTGATAATGTGTGATGAAAAAGGGGATTTCCATCTGCAGCTAAGGATTCTCATACTTGTGTAGCACAGAGACTCAAACTGACTTGTAATTTAAGTTCACCCTAATTTTTTGTCTCTCTCTCTCTCTCTTTCTCTACAGATATTGAGAAACTTTGCACATTTAGCCAAAGGTTCCCTCTCCCATCCATGTATCGTATACTGGTGTGGAAAGTGCTCTTAGGTACGAACTACAACATCTGTGTTCCTCTGTGGAAAAGAGTATGTAGGAAGGTGTATTTTTTGGTGTTTTTTTTTCTTTAGGGTTAATGACATGGATTATTGAGTACTGCTTTGCCCACTGATACATATTTAGCCTGGTTTTGTAGCCACCTAGGACGCAGAACAGCAGTTACAAAACAATATTCCATGCATAGTTTTCAAGAACTTTCACTGAAATGTAC
>NW_010418035.1:114747-130284 GCF_000710305.1 Buceros rhinoceros silvestris | reverse complement strand
CTGGAAGAGCGTATTAACTCTGTAACACCAGCCAAGTAAATTTATAAAATGGACTTGAAAGGGGGTTATAGGAAGTTGCTGATACCTGATAAAATAATCAGTTCTGTTCCTAAAATAACAGACAATTAGGTTGAAGTAAAGCTGTGATCAAACTTAAAAAAACCTGGACAAGGTAAGGAGTGGGTGTTTGTTCTAAAGAGAAGCTTTGTGTTCTATCAGATCTTGGTTTCTTCTGAGTTTGCTTCTGGCTTTAAATTGTATTTGCCATTGAAGAAGTGGTAAGGCCAGAGGCAAATTATGGCATCCCCAGAAACCATACCCTGCCCCCCCCGGCCCATAAATAGGTTCTGTTTTCCTTGAAGTGTGATAGATGGCTAACTGAAAAGTACTAGTGACTTTGGAGAAACTGGGCAAGTGTGTGTTGGTTTCCTGGATGCGAGGTCATGTCACTTGGAGGCAGGAGAGGTTGAGGAAAGTCCAAGAGTTCTGACCCTTACGAGGTATCTGGAGAGTTTCCCTTGGAGTAGCTGCCTGTAGAGGAACGCTGTGAGGCTGAGCGTGGAGGTGCTGGCAGAGTCCCTGGGGGAGAAACGTGATTTACCACGCTGCTGGGGGTGGAGCGCTGTGCCTCAGGCTGAAAAGCCTGAGCGTGGCTCCTCTGCTCGGTACCAGGGCTGTGCTGGCAGGAAGGGTGCTGATAACCACAGTGTTGTTTCACCAGGAAGACCCTCCTTGGTCTCCACGTTCCCCCACAGGGTCTGGAGTCTGAAATAATGTATTAGAAAGTTTTAACTGAGTTTTAATCAACCTTTTCTTTTTTCGTTCTATTTCTTGTATATTTTCCCCCCTCCGATTTTCTACGGTTTAATAATTGTACCGTTGTATTCCTGATTATTTGGATTTCTAAGCCTTTTTGTGGGAGAGGTAGTGAATGAACAGTACGCAGAAGCTGCAGGGTCTGATTCTAAAACTTGAAGTCCTTGGCATTGGTCATCCAACTGACAGACTAATCCTACTTGATAAAAGCCTCTGCCGTGAGAGGACTAATTCTAGGATGAAAAAGACCCTTGAACCTTGGGCCCTAGCAAAGTAGGTGGCATCCCTTAAAATATTAGTAGTCCCAGGTTACGTGGTACCTCAGCGATGTCTCTGTTAACTTCCTGTACGAGTCAGGGTGGTTTCTCGAACATCGCCCTGGTGTTAAAGCTTCTCTTCTGTCTGCCTGAGACATTCTCCTGTATTTGAGGAGCGCACTTGGCAGGTTGTACCTACAGAGTCACAATGTTGACTCTGTTTTTGCATAATGTAAAAACTGTCTTGCTCTGGCCCAGCTTTTGAAATGCAGATGGGTTCGCAGTTGGAAAATAAAAGATAATTTTCTGTCTGATGTGCTTGCTATTAAACTCAGCTATTTTGTGGTTTAACACCTGGCAGGACTGTTTTTTTCTTGAAATGAGAATAAAGGCAGCAGGTAGCCTGTTTCAGAACTGATTTTTGAGGAATACTTTGTTCTCTTGGGTTTCTACAACAGGAGAAGTTCTGTTCTGCTAGTGATAGGGAAGTGGCTTTTTTTGCTTTGGCATATGCAAGATGTTATTTCTGTTGAGGCCCGTGACGGTTTTGTTGTGAACATCAGTGCATGGCAAGATTGAGTCTTGAGCGAGGGGAAGGATCGAGTGAAATGTTGAGCTTCTCTTCTGGAGATTGTAAACAGTTTAATTTTTTCTGCCTCTCTACTTAAACACTTTTTTCCTCCCCTTTTTATTAGTTTTCCTCCTAGGAAACTAGGAAATATATGTATAAGTTTGGGTGATATTCTAAAGTTCTAATCAGTAGCTGACTCAACATATGCGATTGATTTTCCCTCTGAAAGTTGTTTTAGAGAGGATTAATCTATCACACAGCGAATAAAGAATTTTCCAGCAGAGGTCTAAGAGTAAATTAAATGATGCTGGAATGTGCAGTGTCTTTGTGTTAGTTAATTGTATATGTTCTCTGGTCATCTCTCGGACAGGGAGTTTGCGTGACCTGGCTTTTCTCTTTACAGTTGCTTTTTTCTGTTTCGTTTTTTATTTTTATTTTTTGTTTTTTTTAGGAATTATTCCTCCTCACCATGAATCTCATGCTTTGGTGATGAAGTACCGGAAGGAGCAGTACTGGGATATACACCATGCTCTTCGTGTAATTCGTTTTATTAATGATTCTACCCCACAGGTAGACGTTTTCCTCCGCATACATCAGCTGGAATCAGGAAAATTGCCGCGAAATTCAGCTTTTCCATTGGTCAGTCATCATTTTAACAGTCTTTTAAAAGCAGTTACATTTTATTTAACTTTAAAATACCAACCTGTGAGAAACTGCAAGTAGCCCCACGAGTGCAGGTAGATGGATAGAGTGAATGGGAAACAGAGAAATACCAATATAAAATAAGGGATTTTAGTCAAAGGGCTTTTCGCTTTTTCTTCCGCTAAGTACTTACGTAAGATTTTGTGCCTTAAAATCTCTTTTGTGTGTTTTGCCTGCTAGGCTTTAAGCTTTCTGTACTCTTTACAGCACTGAAATGAAAATAACATCATCTCATGAGAGCTCAGGGATTCTTAAATGTCCTGGAACAAGGGTAATTCAGAGCCAGTCCAGGCAGTGATTTGTTGCAAATTACATTATATTTTTAAATTCTTTGTTTTTAAATCGAGACTTTAATACACTGACCTTCTTTTTGTGTTAGTCTGAACTGGTCCAGGCTGCTGTCCGGTAATGCAGGTGCTCTGTAGTTCACGGTGTGCTCACATATGTGTTTTGATGATAAGTTGATGACAAAAACAACGTGTGATCTTGCATATAAGCCCCTGTGAAAGAGAAGGTGATAAAAGGAGCCATGGGACTTTCTGAAGTGGATTTTTTCCTTTATTTAGTGCTAGTTTATCCGCATTCACTGTGGAAGAGCTTAGTTCGTTATTTTTCATCTGTAATAACAAAATTTGACATCAGAACTTAAAAAAAGTTAAAAGTTAAAAAGAATAAAGGTTAAGCAAAGTTAACATGGAAAAATCAGTAATATTGTGGGGTGGAGACGGAGTATAAAGATGGTGTTTGATTGGTCTAGATTTTTTGAAAGGTTTGAGTCCCATATCACAGAAGACTGTGAAATATGTTTTGTGCATCAGAAAGCAGATGTTTATCTCAAACCAGATGATTTTCTGAGTGTGGAAGGTAGGCATGCAGCTCACAGCTGCGTTATTTTATTCAGTAACATCCACGACAAAGGCGTTGGAGGGGCCTGTTTGACCCTTAGCAAGGAATAGGCTGGAAAATTCTGCTGCTCTGCAGGGCTTAGAAGCAGGATTATTGCTACCTTGTTAGGATATAATCTTAGCTCATTTCAGAACTTTGAATCAGAGTTGTTCCAAACTCTTGTTGTACCTTCTGGTTTTAAAAGCAAGACAAGTCTTACCTGTTGATTCAATAGGTATTTGTCACTGCAGCGCAGCTGCTGCCCGATATTTTGAGTGTCAGAACAGCTCTTTGTGTGCATCAATTCCAGGGAAAAGGAATATAAGAGCAATTTGAATCAGATTGGCCAGTACTTCTGTGCAGTTCAGTCCTGGCTTTGTTTTCCAGGAGCCCGAAGATGAAGTGTTTCTTGCTATTGCTAAAGCAATGGAGGAGATGGTGGAGGATCCTATCGAATGCTATTGGCTTGTCACTTGCTTCGTGAATCAGCTGAACAGCAAGAACAAAGATTCGTTACAACAACTGGTAAGGAAAAAAGTGCTTTTTTTGTGGTCGTCGTGAGGAGAGCCAGTGGTAGAAAGAATTAGTACATGGAGACAACTGGAGTTATGTTTCTCACAAACTGATCACATAAGAATTTTCTTTATTTTGAACAATTAAAAATGTCACCAAGTTAAGAACGCCTTGATGTACGTCTGCTGCTTTTTAGGCTGCATCCCCTGCACCCATATGCTGCTCACGGGATGACAGACAAAGCACAGTTGTTTTGCTTTATAAATGGAGCAGGGTTCTACGTCTTCACAAAAAGAGTGTTACAAATTCAGTTACCATAAGAAATGGAATGGAGTCGTCTTCCTGCCGAGTTTGTTTCAACACGGACATTGTACCAGGTCTCTGGCTGTTAGAATATGGACAAGGGAGGAGTGTTCTCCCTTTGACACCTGAAGTCCTGGGCTCTTTATCCAATTATGACAAAACCCGTAAAGCTACTCCTAAACTTAGGAAAACACGTTCCATGAGATTTGAAACAAAATGAGAATGATCCACATTTTTACGTGGATAATTATCCACATGTTTATGCTTCTCAATACTTGGGATTTTTAAACAAGAAATCAATGTCCAGCTTTTAATATGTGGCATGGGGATTTACTCTCAGAATTGATTTCCTGGGGTTTGCTGCGTTGTGTGTAGGTTTTTTGTTTTGTTTTTTTTTTTGACGTACTCTAAGGCGATTAGGTTTGAGGTGAATGCAACTCAACTTCACTTCTGAAGGTAGCAGTAATTAGTGGACATTTAATGTCTGCATTGCCTTAAGCTCTCAAGCAGCTTGGATTAGGGAGTACTGCGTATTTGGGAAGTTCTGCTAGCAGTCATCAATATAAGGAAGGGGACTTAATTAGCTAACTGCAGAAATCAGCAATGCTTGTGTTTTGGAACGTGATGGTTTTAGTTAAAACAGTGCAAGTTCATTATTTTAACATGTTGGTTTATGCCGATTGAATTTTTAAGACATTTCTTGTCTCACAGCGTGCATTACCCCCATAGCTAACACACTCTGATGTTGAGTTACCTACAATTTTGCAATTCCTTTCTCAGCCAAAAATTCTGGAGCAGTATTTGAACATTGAAGACAGCAGACTCCTGACGCATCTGAAAGCGTGTTCTGCGATGAGCAAACTCCCGTACGATCTGTGGTTTAAAAAGTGTTTTGCAGGCTGTTTACCCGAGTCCAGCTTACAGAGGCAAGTTCTCTTCCTTCTTGCTGTTTGTAATTATGTAGTACTTTCAGCTTTTTGTCATCACTAGCTGGCAAAGAACTTTCGTTCCTTGTCAGTAAGAGTCTGGAGTGAACTTCATTGTTAACTTGGAAGGGATAAGACTGAACTTGATTCCACTTGTTGCTGATGCAGGATAATCTCTGTGTGATCATTTCTCACATCAAAATTAAGAAACAACGGAGTTAAATGGAGCAGCTGAATCTGTTAGGCATTTCATGCTTCCTCAGATTTCAAACTCCAGATCCCCTCTTAGTGATAGGTAGCTGAAGGGTAGTCAGTTTTCAGGCGTTTTAACCAAAATCCTTGCTTAGGGAGTGATTATAATGCTGTATTGTCATTAGATGCTGCCCGGGCACTCGCGGGGCAGCGGTCAGTTGCTGGTGGGCAGTTGTTTTCATTTGCATCACTTGTCTGTCTTCTATTTTCCTCTCTCGGTTAATTCTTCCTCTTTTCCTTTTTTTTTTTTTAATTATTTCTTTTGAATTATTTAACAGCTTTTATCTCAACCCACAAGTTTCTTTCTCACTGTTACCCTTCTGAAGTAGCCTTTGCAACTACTGCATTCGGAACCTCTTTGCATGTCTTCTGTGAGACACTTTCGTTTAGAGCCTAAATGATTTAATTTTGCTGCTAGGTCTTACTGCTGAGAACTAGAGCTGGAAGAGGAATTTGCATTGGGGCAGTTTTGCTATTGGAAGATTCAGGTTGTTTTTAAATTTCTGTTGAAAATTTAACATTTTGTGGAGCTGTGTCATCTTGATAGTGTAAAAGGAAAAATCAGGGTGAAGAATTTTGATTTCTTATTTCATCTTCTCAGAATCTTTTGTTTCAAACTTCTCCCATTTTGGACCAGTTCGTTTACATAGAATATTTTGCCTAGTTAGTGTACTGTCTAGCATTCTCATGCTGTTTTACCTTACTGGAATAGAATCTTTTCATGACCTGAAATTTTTTAAATACTTTTTTTTTTTAATGGCAAAGATCAAAAGCTTGGCTTTCACTCTGGAGTGAAGATAAAGTTCGCTGTTGGTACTTCTGATGGCACAGCAATCCCTGTTCCCAGCAGTTCTTGAGGGAACGTGACAGAAGTGTCCTTTTTTCTTGCCAGTTTAGGTTTCTGAGTTACTCAGTTGTAATCCTGAGGGCCTCGTTCACTAAGGAAATAACATACTTCATGGGTAGCATGTGACAGATGAACTTAATTAATGCTGGGAGATTCAGTTAGGATTTGAATCTGGAAGCCTGAATGCTTTCTGAAACATACCCAAATGGCAGTGCTGGAACTGCCGACAACTGCCAACAGGTCTCCAGCTCTCCTGTGAGTTTTACTTGGTTTTGGTTGACTGAGCAAGGATCTGAGCTCAGTCTTCTCTGATGTAATTTTACTTATGATTTAGCACTGTATTTCTTACAGAGGTTCTATAAGTTGCAATCTTCTCTACCAGGCAAAATGGCCCTTTGGTGGCTGCTGGTTTCTTCGAGCACTGCCACCCCAGATGATCCAGCTACAGCAGAAGTAGTGCAGCATTGCAGAAGTAACTGTGAATGAGCCAGCCATCTTTTATGGCCCAGTATTGTCGATCTCATGCCCCTGACTAACGTCATATTCTGCACCGAACACTTGGCATTAGCAGGACCGTAACGGTGGGTGGGGTGGTGGGAGGTGGTTAGCCTCTGGTTTCCTGTTGGTGGCAAAGCAGTTGGTTGTTCTCCTGAGATGGTATGACCGCTTCTCGAACTGGCAAGCCCTCGTGCATTAATACGTGGCTTCTGTAGTTTTACATCTGTGATCTCCATGTCCTGCATAAATTACATCTAGTGGTAAAAATAGAAGCCTGCTGTTAGTAGAAACAACAGAAATATGAAAAATGCTTTAAATTTACTGTGGAGTGGGAGAACATAAGAATGTGCATGTGGGAGTCGGTTTGCCTCTGTCAGAGTAACTGAGCTGCTTCCCAGCTCCGGAACAGATGAGGGCGAGGTTACGATGTGACATTGGGGTAGGATTTGTGTCAGCCTCATCATGTCCGTCCATGCCCGTTTACCGTGGGAAGGACACCCAGAAGGGCAGGCAGGGCAGCAAGCACTGGTTCTCTTTAAATATCTCTGGCCTGGATGACTGGAGCAGAATCAGGGGATAAGGTTGAGTGCGTTCACTGCAGCCTAGGGTCCAAGCTGTGAGATGAATGCTAGTATTTCAGAAAAAAAGCAAAGAGAGCATCAATGCCGTGATGCTTTTCGTACACTAGTAATGCTTTCTGTAGTGGTTGAGGAAGCTCCGAAACTGCCTTGAGAAGCCGTGCCCTCACACAGCTGCACACACAGAGTAAGTCTGTGTCTCGTCTACAGAGAAAGCTCGGTGAAAAGTAAATGGCTTCATTTGTGTAATCCTTGGCATGCTCTTTGCCTTCACACCTTCCTGCTTCTTTTTATTTTCCCTGATGGCTGTTACTACTGTTTCACTGTTCCAGAAATACTTAGAAGTGTGCTCCTGTGGCTGACTGAATACTGTTGTATTTCACAGGGGGTGATAGTCACAAACCCCATGAATTTAGTGTATACTTGCCTTTTTAGCATTCCACAGCAGAGCTATAGGCACAGTTGTGTGACGTTGCTGTTTAAATTTTATCAAGAAATGGGAAAAAGTTGCAATCTCTGACAGTATCCTTTATTTTAAGTGTTTGCTGTTATTTATAGAGTGAAAGTAGAGCACTTACTGCTGGGCTGTTTGTGGCAGCGTCAGCGTCACACCATCATTCCCCTGTTGCTGCTGCATCAAGAGTAACAACGGCTGGAAATGTTAAGGGGAAAAAATACTGCAGCAGACCCAGCTGGTCGGTGCTGACATCTCAACTCCTTTGCCATGCACCCCCTTCCAAAATCTGTTAGGCGCTGGTGATTTAGATACCGCATCTGTTTTGCCATTGCTAAAACCTTTGTTCTGGAATCAGACTGAATAACGCAGGAAAACACTGGACTGTTTTCTGAGCATGAAATGTAACCTACTGCAATGTAATTATGGAGACTGAGGTGATAGCAAAATAAAAGAAGGAGGGCTGAGTATTTTATGTTGGGATTACTTAAGTTTATTTTCTGATTAACATGAACTTTACAAATTCTTTCCTGTTTTTGAGGTCTGCCACGCTCCATATTGTCATTTGTAATTCCAGTTCTGGTTGCCCACGAAACATGTGTTCTTGGGTTCTGAGCAGATAAAAGTTTGTGAAGGAAAATGCATTAGAAGTAAACAGGGATGACCTGTGCAGTGGAGAAGAGGGTTGGGACCTCAGCTTTCTCAGAGCCTTGCTTAAAGCTTCTGGACCTGATTTGAACATTAGTGTCATATTTACAGGGGTCACTTGTCCTGGGGTGCTCGAACCCGAAGGGAACAGTAAGATTTTAATCTTGGATTATATATTGTTCCTGCCCATATGGGAATTGTATTCATTGTTTTAATTGTAGCGAGACAGGGAATTAAAACTAAGTTGCAAAGGGGAAGGGAATTGGCAGCATCTTTTTTTCCCATCTGTCCGCATGGGTTGTTTGTTTGTTTCCTTTTTTTAAAAACAGTCCTGAGGTTTTAACATACTATTTTCCTCATTCCTTCAGTATAAGTTTAATTCTAGTCTAATTTTTTTGATGGAGAGGTGTGAAAAAAGTGTCAGAAGAGTTACGTGAATAGACGGTTAAGAAGCTGACAAAGAATTGACTTGAGTCACGGTGGGAGTGGCAAGCCCTGTGTATCAGCAGCAAGCATTCCACATGAGGAGTTAGAAAAGCTGCTCACAAAAAATCACAGAGGGTTGGGGTTGGCACTGATGTCCAGACCTCATCTGGTTCAACCAGCACCTCTGCTCAAGCAGGGCCACTTAGACCAAGCTGCCCTGGACTGTGTCCATGTGGGTTTTGACTGTCTCCCGGGATGGAGACTCTACCATCTCTCTGGGCAACCTGTGCCAGTGCTTGGTCACCCGCACAGTGAGAGTGTTTCCTGATGTTCGGAGGGGACCTCTTGTGTTCCAGTTTGTGCCCATTGCCTCTGGTCCTGTCACCAGGCACCATGAGGAGAGCCGGGCTCTTTGCACCCTCCCTTCAGGTATTTACACACATGGATGAGATCCCCCCTGAGCCTTCTCCAGGCTGAGCAGCCCCAGCTCTCTCACCCTTTCCTCACAGGAGAGGTGCTCCAGTCCCCTCCTCATCTTCCTGGTCCTTTGTTAGACTGTCACTTCTTAGCTCCTTGTTTAAAGGTGTGATACCTGCATTTCAGTCCAGGCTGGAGGGCAGGTTCTTCTGAGAGAGAAGGTCATATAAAACCTGAGTGGTCTGTGGAGGAAGCACAGCCATAGATCCAAGTTAACAGGGTGGGCTGCAGAAGGTGTTTTCCAGTGAGCATTACTGTGTTCAGAGATTGCAGGGGATAGTGATCTTTGTCCCCATGTTTTTATTTGGAAGGAGAAACACTTCCACAAGTGCCAGAAGGAGCGAGAGCAGTAATCCTCAGAGCATTTTCCTGACACAACTCTTAAAATTCAAGAACTAAAAATACTGCAAGCCCAGAAAAGCTGCCATCTGACAGATGGCTTCACACTGGTTTTGGATAATCTTTCATCCCGCGTCTGTTGAGTTGGGCCCGAGACAGAGCTGCTGGGTGAAGGATGGTTTCAAATTGTTGCAGGCTGTTCTAGGAGCGTGGATCCCTTTAGTACATGAGTGTACAAAGACTGTTGTAGCAGGTGAATTAGCAGATAAGCACCACAGTACTGCTGAGTGATTCGTTTTCATTGTTTTTTCCTAGAGTCTGGGACAAAGTTATTAGTGGGTCTTGCAAGATCCTCGTTTTTGTTGCTCTGGAGATACTACTAACCTTTAAAATGAAGATAATAGCCCTGAATACTGCAGAGAAGATCACGCAGTTTTTGGAAAACGTGAGTACTCCTTGCGCTTTGCATCACCTCTTATGGTGTATGAAAGTGTGTTTCACCCTTAGACATTTGCCTGTTGCGAACTCACCGTAAGATACTGTTAGTTTACTTAGTGGGAGTAGCATGGTAGTACAAAGGTGAAGAAAGAACGCGCAGGGGTGGGAATAATGTGTTTTTCTATCTAGGCTGGGCTTTTGTAGAATGAAATGATTTTTTGGCTTTGGGAATGTGTTATCTATGTTTGTACAGATTTGACCATATTCCTCATTTTCTGTAAAGTCATAAAATCAGGACTGGAGTTTTAAAATCTGTATTTGAACCGAAACAGCCCAAATAACATACTCTGACCAGGCCTCTTGCCCTGATCTTTTGCAGATCCCTCAAGATAACACCGACGCTATTGTCAGCAAAGCTGTGGATCTGTGGCGCATGCACTGCGGGACTCCCGCACACTCTGTCTGAGAACCTCCTGTGCCTGTGCCGGCTTGGGGGGGAAAAAAAAGACATTTGAAAAGACATCTTACCACTTCTTCCCCATCCTAGGGTGGTGTTCTTCATGACTTCTACTGTGCAAAGGTGCTGTTAAACCAGCTAATAGCACAGTGACTGAGATGTAAATATTTTTCAATAAACAGAGGTGGAATGAAGGTGGTGGTGTGATTGTGTCCGGAGCATTTCCTGGCCAGCCAGCTACAGCATTCTGATTGCACCGGGCGCTCCCTGGCTTCTGAAGGAGCAAATCTGACTCTTGAAGAATGGTAAATAGACTGAAGCGTCACTTAAAAATGTTTTTGAATGCCAGCTTATACTTGATGTAACTAGTAGTGTAACTACTCAGAGGTGCTCTTAAAGTGACCTCTGCTGGAGCCCTTTGCTGAGCAAGGATGTCTTTGCTTTGTGCTGTCCTAAAATGTAACTTCGGGCAGGGATGGAGAAAATCAGTGGGACGAGTCACTGTCATTCAGAGTTACGGGCCAGTAGTAAACAGTCCAATGCCTCTGTTGAATGCTTGGCTCAAAGCTGTTGTAATTTGATTTGTGTTTGGTTCAGGTTTCAAGATAAATTTAAAACAGAAATGTACTTCATGTGGTAAGTAAAAGCAGAGTGCTTAGCTGCAGACCGAGATTTGCTGGAGAACTACTCTTCCTTCCAAAAGTGTAATACTCTGTTCCTCCGTCTCGCATAGGTCAGGGCACTGTGTATGCAGATGTCCAGAAAGGTAATCAACAACTCGTATGCAGTGAAGAGAGATGCACTGAGTGACGATTAGAAGTGCCAGGTAGTGTTATTGCTTCCAGACTTGCCGGTTCCTCCAGGCGCTGTTTGACTGAAGGCTCCAGACTTTGTTTTTGTTTGTTTAGTTTTTAATTTAAAAAAGCCTTTCTCCATCAATAGGCAGGCCCTGATGCTGCATAGACATCTGCATTTGCAGACCCACAGAAGGGCGGAGGTTCTCAGCGACTTCTGGAGCTCATCTGGTCCAAGCCCCTGCTCAAGCAGGGCCTCCCACAGCCAGGACATTCAAAATCCAAATGGCTTTTGAATGTCTCCAAGGAGGGCGAGTCCACCGCCTCCCTGAGCAGCCTGGGCCAGTGCTTGGTCACCCGCACAGTGAAAATCTTCATGTTTCCACATGAGCCACATCAATTTCACTTAAACGTTTTGGTGTACGTGGGATGGGTCCTGAAATGCTGCTCCACTTCACAGTCAGCTGGAGCTTGTCTGCAGCTTTTTCAGTTTCATGTGGGAAGAAGGAACACGGGTGTTTGTTTTTTTAATGGAGTGCATTATTTATTCTGGGCTGTGCTGATGGAGGGGAGCTCTCTAGAGAACAGAGAGTGATTTAACTCTGTGCTCCCTTCACCAACCTAGTAAGTGACATTTGTGTGTATCTTAATGGATCCATTTCCAAGCTTTCACTGTGGATTTGAGGGATACAGTTTTTGCAGAAAACTTCCTGAACTCCCAGAAGACTAAAAGGATGAATCTGGCTGACTTACTCTTTGTTAATTTTTGGTGATGTCTGCTCAGTTGAACATGATGCTTTAGCTCAGAGACCTGCTTCTGCCAGAGCAGAACAGCAAAATGTGAGGGTTCGCTGTCCCCAGCATGTCGTGATCAGGGTGAGGTTGAACCACAGAACCGTTCTGGCTGGAAGAGACCTCTTAGCTCCTGCAGCCCAAGGGTTCCCCCAGCACTGCCAGGTCCCCCCGACCCCTGTCCCTCAGCCCCACATCGACACGGCTGTTCAACCCCTCCAGAGATGGGGACTCCACCACTGCCCTGGGCAGCCCAGGACACGCCTGGACAACCCCAACGGGGGAGAAATTGTTCCTCAGGTCCAGCCGCAACCTCCCCTGGTGCAGCTTGTTCCTTACACAGACTGTTTTGGAGTTGCACACAGTTGCCCCCTACTGAAATCCCTGGCTAGAGGAAGGGGTTACCTTTGCTGTTTGTTTTCCGTTACTTCTGTGTCATTCAAGAGGAATGTGGTAACAAATCATCTGATGGTAATTTTTCCCGAGAAGCTTGAGAATGACATCTTTTGTCTTTATTTCTCCTTGACTGGTGAGTATGGAACTGCTGCCACATGCTTGTTTGTTCATATAGAACTAGCTGCTAGTAGTGGTTTGGGGTTTGTGGGGTTTTTGTCCTTTTTTTCCCCAGAGACAATACAAACAGCTCTGAAATGTTCATTTGGGAGAGTGAAAGCTCCCGCCTCAAGCCTCCCCTGCCAAATATCTTCTTGGGCTTTGCAAACAAGAAAAATAAGCTTAATTTGGTCCAGTTCTCCCCTCGAGCAGGACTTTCTCTCCAGAGGGGTTTAGAGCAATGCTGCATGTCTGCTCTCCCATGTCGCATGCACTGGTTCTCTTCCAGCTGACATCCAAATGCAGTGGAAACTGCAGATAAGAAAAGTAATGGCAAGACTGAAAAATGGTGAGTGATTTGAACTCCATGAAGGGAGTTAGGAAAGAAAAGCGGGAGAGTCTGGAGACAGAAAGAGGCTGAAATACAGCAATCCAGAGGCTGATAAAGGAACAGTGGTACCGATCAGCCACACACCAGAAGCTGTCAGCTCACCAGAAGCTGTAAGCTCAGGGGTTAATGTATCCATGAATGTAAAACTTAAGACACTCATCAAATAGATGTTAAAATACAGATTGTTGCATCTTAGGTCCCATTAACAAGGAATGCTGCAAGAGCGGCTGCCACTGCTTGTTCCTGCAGACCTGCTCTCCTCAGTTTTTCTGAGGCTGTTTGAAGCAGCTGGCAAAGGCAGCACAAGGTACTGCTGAGCTGGTCACCAGTGGCTGCCTCTTTAATGGAAAATTGATTTTTTTTTTTAGCCCTTCTCTTTGTTTCCTGCCTAAAGACTCCATTAGGCTGCAGCGTGATGGCTGGTAATTACCTGGACTTTACCGAAGGCACGCAGGTCTCCTTCCTTACACTGAAGCGCTTCAGTTAGACACAGCCCCTGTGTAGCGGTGTCAGGGCAAGAGTCCCTGTGCGATGCATCCTCACCAGCATTTCAAACACAGCAATTACTGTCTGTAACCAAAGCACTCTGTGATGCTGCTGCTGAAGCTGCCACAGCTGGTTGGGGAGGGGGATGGCACTAGGGTATTTTTTTTTTTTACTTTGTTTATATATCCTGACCTCACTGGATAGCTACAAACTTGTTGTCTGTCTGCAGACAAACGGGGATGGTGAGTGAAAGTTTACCCAGATGGAAACAAAAGAAACCAAGCCCAGTGCTGGAGTTTCGATCGTGTCGTGTCTCTGATTCAGCAATGGGAAGGAGCAGAACTGGGTCCGTTAAAGTCTATGGAGCCTCTGTTTGTGCGTTAGGGGAAGCCTCTGTGTGCATCGGGGCAGGGGAGCTGCTCTCCCCGGCCAGTTCGGGTGCCAGTCGTCTCTTTGGGGTCAGAGTTTTTGCACCATCAGTTACGAAAACCGAACAGACCGAGCAGGGCTGTTGCCTTTGGCGCGTTCCGCAGCAGCCTAGGGAGGCTGTTGGAAGGCACACGCTTGTGAAGGGGGTTTTTCCTCCCCTTTTCACCACCCAAAGGCTTGTCACAACCTGTAATGCTGCACAACCACTGAAGGAGAAGGAAAAACATCATCATCTGGGGCTGGGCCCAAGTGTAGCAGCAGAGGTGGGTGCTGAGGCGTGCGCTGTGTCCCTGCCGCTGCCAGGCTGGCAGCAGGAGAGCTGCTATCCTCGGCCACATCGCTGTGGCATCACACGGTCAGGCACTGGGACGGGGGATAAAATACACAGACACAGGAATGCTGCTTTTTTTTTAACTGGATTTTTTTAAGAAACTGCATACATGAGAGACAAACAATAATTTAAATACCATGCAGTTTCAGTATGTACAAAAACTAGGACATGGAGATCCAGTTTAATTCTTTTCTAGTTATTTACATCATTTCATACAGCCATAATCTGTTAAATTACAATACTGGAAGAGCACATGATTGACAGCCACCACACTCTCACTCCTATACAAAGACAAACTATATACATACACTTGGATACCAACTGGAAAATGCAACTGGTGCAGGAGTAACTGGGACACGTGGGAACGCAGGTAATGTGCCCGTCCCCTCCTCTTTGTTTACAGAAGTTGTTCCAAGCTCGAGCCGACTCAACACCACCTGGGAAAAACCATTTGTCCCCTTTTTCTCTCCTGATTTTTATCAGCCTGGTCATCTCCCATGGCTATGTTAGTGATTTTATTTGCAGGCACATCGGGGAGCCCCCGTTCGCATCTAACCGTGGGTTTACGGGCTGTCGCGAGGCGCCTTGGAGGTGCTCCCCGCTGTCATTTCACAGCGCTTCCACCCACGGGCGGCACTGGCGCAGTAACAGAGGGTGCATTTGGCGACTGGCTGCAGTGATGACAAAGTGCTGTGGTTACACGTGTTAGGCTGCGCTATACTTGTGTCACGGGCCCACTCCATAGGTTCAGATGACATTAAAAAGACTATTGGTTCTTTTTCTCCCTTCCTCCTCCTCCGGCAACATCTAGAGTGAGCGCTAGGAATCGTCCAGACACGAAGGCTGACCTGGGCTCCATCCCAGCAAACCTGCAGCCTCAAACAACTTCAGCTCGCGGGTACCTCGAACCAGTGGGGTGTAGGGCGGGCAAAGGCTGCCGCGCTGCCTGACGCCGACACGTCGCCGGGTCCCTACAGCCTCTGTGGGCGATGGGGTGGGTGGAGGACAACGCCACCATCATTTTTCCTCAACGTCACTTTTTTTTCTTTCAATCAATCAACACTTTGGTCTAGACATTTTGGAATTCTTTTCCAATCCTCGCCACCTCGCCAGCCCCACCCCAGGTTCCATTTACGTGAATAAGCCATCAAGACTCAGTAGAATATAACCAAAATATTTTTCTTCCTTGACTCTAGAATATTATCTCCGTTATCAGCCCTGGAGATGGATGATTGAAATAGCCGGTTTTGTTCTGCCTTGATTTTTCCATTCTCTAAACCCAATGTAATTTCTTTATTGCCACTATTAATCTCCTCTTAATATGAACGAAGATGGCTGGTGTTAACTGCGACGTTAACTGAGTCTTAGCAGGAAT
>NW_010418035.1:113402-114617 GCF_000710305.1 Buceros rhinoceros silvestris | reverse complement strand
ATCATGACTGGTTGCTGGGTGTTTTTTTTTTCCATCCCCAACAGAATCGCAGCTCCTTTGCTGCTTTCATGGATGCCAAGTGCTCAAAACCCCCTGTTTTATAAAGCAAAGGACTAGCTGTTCCCTGGTCTGCTCGAGGCTTCCCGGGGAAGCCAGAGGTGGGTGTGCAAACTGACGTTCAGGCACTGAAGGGCTGCTGGAGAACACCTCACCCAAGGGGAACTTTGCAAAACACCTGTGGAAGCTAAAACCAGGTGAAGTCCTTACTACAGAGCCCGACACTTCGCATGGCTTCTTTCTCCTCCTCCTTCCCCTTTTCAGTAATAAGCATTACTTGCAGTTTGGGAGAGATGTGGCAGTGCTTCCACTGCATCCTGGTGTCTCCTCAGACATGAGTTAACGTAATTAAAAAAAAAAAAAAGCAAAAAGCATTGCCGCGTGTAGCTGCCCTGGGGACAGCGTGAATCCTGAGGCAGGCAGAGCAAGGTCGGCAGGGACCTGTCTGGGGCCCATCCGGGTGAAGGCAGGGTGGCTGGGGAATGGCTGGCTGTCACCCAGGCATTTCTTCAGGCTCCTGCACTGGCAGCCGTGGGTTGCTGTGGTCTGTGCCCTTTCCTCGTGCAATGTACGTGTCGCCGAAAGCCCAGAGTTTTGTCTTCCCTTTTTAAAGCCGTGATGCAGTTTTGTACACGTGTACGTGAATGAATTTAAAACCAGGAGCCCCAGGTTTGAAGGGAAATAAGCCCAAAGCAGTGCATTCCTGGCTAGTACATAAGTGCTCTGCCTTCCCTGCTGATAACGTGGCCTTTGTATTGATGACCTTGCACCTGAAGCAGCCGTGAGCTGCGGATACAGGGATCACTGCGTGTTCCTGTGGAAAGCATTACCCGGTCTGGAAGCGCATCCCAGCGGAGGCATGATGCCTTCAAACCGAGCCACCAGAAACCAGCTGGTTTTTGCTTCCCTTTATAGCATCTTCCATCCTACAACAGCCAATTGTCATTCCCCACAACCCACAGCGCCGCCAGAGCGGGTGCAGGTGTGAGCGAAACGCTGTCGTTTGTCCCTGATGGAGGGTGAAGCCGTGAGGTATTGCGCACCATTTGGGCAGGCCGGATGCTAGAGCAGCTCCGTGGCTGTGCATGGGTCCTTCTGCTTTACTCCTGCGCCCAGAGGAATGAGACAGAGGCCTGAGGAGAGGCAGGAGCGTTGGCA
>NW_010418035.1:103051-113355 GCF_000710305.1 Buceros rhinoceros silvestris | reverse complement strand
TTTACTCCTGCGCCCAGAGGAATGAGACAGAGGCCGGAGGAGAGGCAGGAGCGTTGGCACTATGCAGCAGTGGCCGTTGAATGCTCACATGCGAGAGGCTTCTCAGCCCGCAGTCGGAGCTAGCATGGCACGGGGGGAGGTAGAGAGGGAGCACAGAAGAGTGGGTAGATAACATGGAAGACAGTGAGAAAGGAAAAAAAATAATAACAGAAATAATAACACTGTAGTAAAAAACTTTGGCCTCTCTGTTCAAACTGTCGAAGTAAAATAACTGTTATGGAAGAAAAAAGGTGTCCTGAAGTGATGATCTGGAACGCGCTCCAGTCGTGTTGCTACAGGGCTTTGGGCCACTGACCCAAAACGCGGCAAAGTAGTTTCTTGCTAGAGCTGGAAAAGAATCCTAGACAATGTTTCCCTGTCAGCTGGCCTGACGTGGGTTAAGGACTGCATTCTGGAAGGTGCTGGGTTCAGAAAAGCACTCAGGTGTGCTCTCTTCACACCTCTCAGAAGTTCCTGACTGTGCTGAGGCTGTCTGTGTGCTTACCTGGTGTAAGCCCACGCCTAAGTAAGTCGGCAGGTAAGCCAGGACCAGAGTGACCAGCTCTCTGAGCTCTGCTGGGTCAGTTTGTGTGTTCAACTGCTATAATGAAAATAAATTAAACCCAAACCAGAGCAGCTCTGAATTTCTGCCCTTCCACCTCAGTCGTGGGGACCGGGGACAAGTCCGACCATCCATACCAACGCACCAGGTTTTGTTAGGCTGGGGACAACAACTGGTCGCGCTTTTCTCAGTCTGACTTCAGGAGCATTTCTCGAAACACCCGATACAGAGGATAGATCCCTCCCCAGTTCCTCTTGTCCTGTGTCCCTCTGCAGAGCCGGGGGCAATCCCAGCCCTTCTTGCTGCCGGGCACGTGTCAGCTCTCACGCAGTCGCGAGGCTGGGGTGTGAAAACAAACTACAAGCCGAGCAAATGCCACGCAGCGACCATGAAGAGGTGGGTTTTGCTTGTCCTCAACGTTCTTGTCGCTTTCTGCTGATGGGTTCACGACTGGGTTTAGAAAATCAGACTGGAAAGAGAAGAAAGATAAACACTTGCTCGACCTGAACCAGCCTTCCCTAGCGAGTCCTGTTCTTCACGGGGGATGCCCGTTTCTGCTTGGGAGCTGAACGCTGCTTCTTGGCTGGCCATAAACCTCTCCAGGGAAGGAAATGCCTTCGCAGGTGGGCTGGCCCGTAGGACAGTTCTGCTCCTTCACCGTCCTTACAAGGTGCTCGCAGCCCAAAAGGAGGGATTGGTGTAAGTGCTTTCGTGCCACAGGCGCTCGTCTTTCGGAGACTTCACCCAGGCCAGTGGTTCCCTGAACACCATCTCGGGGCTTTTCGGCGTCGATGACAGAGGCTCATCAGGATGAGGGGTGCCTGAAGACGGAATGGCTGCACCACCAGCTGAGCTTGGACACGTATGGCAAATCCACATGCCAGGGAAGTCTTTTACAGAGATGCCAAGTCTTGGCACGATTCCCACCAGGGGTATTTCTGTTATTGAAGCTTGAACCAGCAGGTCTGATGATGCTGCAGTACCCATCACATGTAAATACAATTTTCCTTTTTTATTAATATTTATTTTTCTACTCTTTTTTTCCTCTTTTTTTTTAAAAAGGCAGTTCAGAAGATTTACATTGTACGTAACAGGGAAGTGATTAATACCAGCACTTATGGTTCCTTTTAGTTATGTTTCGAAGACGGCATAGTAGTCAGGTAGAATTGAACTGCTACGGTCTATGAAACCTAGAACCCAAGGGGAAAAAAAAAAGTGAAATAGTAAGATAATACCCTCACATGCATATTTCTGCAAGCACACCCTGTGTCAGGAGGTCTGGCTATGTCAGCTCTCCTTCTAAGCTTTGATTTTTCATTCTATTATGAATTAATTAATGTGTCCCTCTAGTAGAGCCACACTTAGAGCCTTTGCTCAGCTCAAGCCACTGCTTAATGACGTGAATAGCTCATTACCTTGCTAATGATTTTATAATGGTGATTTATCTACGTTGGTTTAACAGAATTACTCCAGTTTGTTTAAGGATGCTTCCTTCAAGTGGGTATTTCCTGAAGCCGCTTGTCTAACCAGTAAGTCCCGCTGAACTTCAGACAAACCCTTACTCCAATTTCTATTACTTTAGTTACAGCTCTGCTATGCTGGACGTGGAGTGAGGCAAAGGCACTCGGTGGCTTCCAAAGACAAGCGGAGTCACCTCAGAGGGTCACTGCTCACAGTGCCCAGCAGTGGCAGAGAAGCAGACTGTTGCCCACAAACTGTGACAACCAAGCAGTTGGAGACTCGTGGGAAACCAAACCAGCCTCTGTGCTTGTGGCGTGCTAAATGCCTCGTGGAAATCAATGCAGCTCGACTCCTTGTAGCAACAGCCCTTTAAAACAGCCTTATCCTTTCTAAATTTGTCACCACTCTCCTGGGGGAGCGAGCCGTGTCCTTCACAGGCTCAGGCACCGGGGTCAACGGAGCCCCCCCCTAAAGCCTCTCCCAGACCTCGCGGCTGGTCTCTAGCAGCGCTCTGTTACTAGAAGCACCCCCAGCCAACCATCCCAGCACGCGCCGGGAAGGAGAAGGGAGATTGTTCCTGCAATGGAAGACATGCATAATACATGGGGTGAATTTTAATGTCATCATTAATTTACACACAGAAAAATCCCCTAATACAAAATGAATTTTGCCATAAGCTTTTCTGTATTTTTCTTCAAAGCACTGACTGCATCTTTTATGAGCACCTCGCCGATGAACTACGAATACGAGGGCAGCTCCACTGCTGCACCAGAGCTCACTGCCACTTGTCTTCAATCCCTAACTTGTCTTCAATCCCTGCCAATTGTCTCCAACTTCCGACAGGGCTGCCTTCAGCGGGAATGCCTGGGGTTCAGCTCATCTCAGCGCTCAGCACCAGAGTCAGAGCAGACTCTGCACGGGCTGTGCGAGGGGACATGCCCTGAGCTCCCCGTGTGCCTCAGACCTAGCCTGTCACAGAGGAGGGCTCTTAGCCTGGGGTAAGTCATTCACTCCTTAACTTTTCAACTGCAAAAAAAGCCTAAAAGAGAGGACAGGACTGTGTGGTGGGACGTGTGTAGCGCGGCAGAGCCGTACGCTCGGTGGGGTTTGAGTGTATGTGCCGCTCCACACAAGCTTCCTGTCCTCCTTCAGACACCAGCATGTGTAGATAGAGGGACAGACAGGCAGCTAGAGCATGACAAAAAAATAAAATAAAAAGCATTTACACTTTATTAAGCAGAGAGCACGTGGCTGCACACCTCCACGTAACGGGGCAGCCTGAGTTCGTCTGTGCGCAGTTCTTTTACAGCCTGTAATTCTAAATGTTCTCTAGACCTTGTGGTTTGGGCCTTGGGTCTTGGAGAAACAGCTGCTGTGGTTGTTCTGGGGATTTTTTACAACAACAGTATTCACTGACAGTTAAAAAATTAATTGCAGCTTACCTTGTTAGATGCCTACTTAATTCATGAACTTCCATTTCAGTGCTTTTAAATTCATTAAGTTCTTTTCGAATGGCTGCCTGCAAAGGACAAATAAACTCCTCAGTGTATAAATGAGCGAGATGATTAACATAAGTTTGCTTTGTTCTCAAAACAGTATATTAAAAGGGAAGCAGATAATATCGGAGAGAGAAAGAAAACATAAAAAAAGACTTCAAAATGTGAAAAGGAACAGAGATAAACATGTTCTAAATCACATAAAGGGAAGAAATAGATGCTTTGGTGAAATGGCTCAATTTGAAAACTTATGGAGACAACACAGATATAGAACCCAATATTATGTAAACACTTTCATGTACAAAGTCCAAATCAGCATAAGCATGAGGAGAAAAATGGAAGCAAAAGGGCTGCCTGGCTCCCTGTCCTCCACTCTGCCCCTGGCTGTGCTCCTCTGCCCTCCTCCTCCCTTTTGACCCTCTGAGCCATTTATGGAACCAATTCAACACACTTATCCAGCAGAAAACCAGCCACAGGTCAGCATCTGCAGCAGACCCAGTTACCTGCAGCCGCTGTGGCTTGGCCATGATGGAACAGAAAACCAGGGGTGACTGCCAGGAAGAGAAATATTGAAGAATAAAAAAAAAAAGAGGGGGGTGGGGGTAGCATGGAGGGACTCAACTTTGAGGTAGAGACAGTGCTCAGAAGTTGCTCAAGTCCCACGCCCAAAGTCAAGGCTCCTGGCAGCCCTGTGGTATTTGTGGCTCACTGTTTTACTGTGGGTTTTCTTGTGAGCCTTGGGGGAAGGATGTGCAAGGCGGCTGCTGCGGCCGAGTGCTCCTGTGGGTCCAAGGTGTGGCTGCTGCCTTTCCTTGTGACGATGAAAACACCAGCCTCAGCGAGCGGCTGCTCCAGGCTGCTCTACTTGTGTCTGTCAGGAGGTTTTTCTTGATGAAGGAAATATAAACTAGTACCAGAAGCGTGAGCCTGAACCAGGGCTTTTGGAACTGCCACCGATCCAGTCACCTTTGCCTTAGCAATAGATTTTGTGAGTGCGATCTAAGAAAAGGCCCCTTGTGTTCCTCCTGCAGAGCTTTGGGTGTTTATTTACCTCAGTGATGCCTGGCAGCCTCTGCCTCCATCTATCAGGACAGAGCGAGAGCTCCGCAGCACCTGGGGGCCCTGCCTTCAGCAGACCAATTTGCTCCTGAAGTGACTGTGAAGGAGCCCGTGAGGGTCTGAAATCTCTTCTGGCCCTGCACCCCTCAGCTGCTGGAGAGCTTTAAAAGCGCCCATTCGTTCCGCTAACAGTCGGACCTGTTACGGTTGAAGTCAGACTGAAGGCAGCTCCCTACACCCAGCACACAGGGCAGGATTTACTGACAAACAGGGAGGTCCATTACTAGTATCTGGTTTTGCAATAAATTCAGCCCATGCTGACCAATGAAGACGGTTATTGAATCAAAGCCCTCAAAGAAAATAACCTTTTATAGGGCGTTGCAGCTTTGTCGGGTATTTTAGGGTTGTTTCCAATTTGTCTGGCTATTTTTTCTAACAGTGGACACAGTGGTGGGGACCAGCAGAAATCAGAATACCACCCCCATGACCCACCCTGCTCTGCTGGGTCTCACAGGAGCTCTCAGCCGGCAGCATTATGTGGCAAGACCAAAACCAACCAAAAAATAACAGGGCTGCCCTCAAGACCTTTCCTCTCAGGGCTCGGTTCTCTCTCCTCTCTGTTGAAACGGTGTGATTCTGCTAAGCTTGCTCCTGTTTCCACGTATATAGGAGCCTTCTTGCCAAAGATTTATGACTCCAACAACAAACCTCGTGGGTGGGAAGAAACCAGAGGTGTGTGGGAAGGGACATCAGGTGATGTTTATTCCTTGATGGCTGTGGGTCCTGGGGAACTCAAGGGATGCTGTTTGCTGCAACATGCTGAGGCCGTTCAGCTCATGGCTCTCCCAAAGTTGCTCCACTTACTTTGTCGGCGGCTGTGAGTCGTGTCCAGGGTTTGTCCGCCCTCCTGTCGTAGTCCTGCGCATCTGCCACTTCCACGTAGTCACTGAAGCGGATGAGGATCTTCCTCTCACGTAGCTCTTCTACCGTGGGCCTTTGGCTCAGCTGCAGGTTTGAGGAAGGAGGGCAGAAAGCCATCAGGACTTCACTTTTCCCCTGCAGAGTGCTGCATAGGGATTTATGTTACCACAGCCATTGCTATGATAACGAGAGGGTTCAGGCACTCCCAGCACCGTTGTTTTTATCAACCTTTCACAGAATTGCTACTTGGGAGAGAACCTCTTGTTATACATAGCATCACCCCACCTTGCTGCTGGAGCTGTTGTTTGGGAAGGAGCTGTGGCCAGATGCCCCAGTCCCTGGCTGAGGTTGATCACCCCTGGCAGAAATGAGATGTAATATGAGAAAATCTCCAGGTGTACTGATGTCTCAGGAAGAGACCAAGACTACAAGGCAACTTTAAAACTCCCCACGCAGGCTGCACGCTCCTCAGCCTCGAGCTGCTGTGTCTGCCTCTGCGCTCCCTGGGAAGTCAGGCAAAGGCACCGCGCGGCTCCTGCCCTGAATTATGCACAAAACGTGACAAACGACTTTCCTTACCATTCTGATACTCTGCAGACTTGTCCTTACCTCCTGAAAAGGCAGGCAGCATCATGACTAGTGCTCATTGAGCTTTTTCACTCTGTGCTGCAGCTCTGTTTTGTGCCACGGCATTTTTGCCTTTTAACAGTTTACATCACATACTACGAGCCAAAAAAAAAAAAAATTGCAAGAGTGGATTGTATCATGTCAAGAAAGAGTCTTCATTGTTCTTTGAAATTCCACAGCAGAAGAGGCAGCCACACTCCGAAGTCTCCTCTCAAATTAGAAACAGTGCTGTGCTGGTCGTCCACGTTCCCTACAGCCAGCTCCGGGGCTGGCGACAGGAACTGGCTTTCAGGGCTCAATTGTCCCCGTGTGTACAGCGTGCTGGCCAACAGCACAAGCCATCGCGCACCTCTCTCTGAAGAGTGCTTGAGGTTCTATTCCACAAAGTTATTTAGGCTCCTGAATCCCGACGTGCAATTCCACCCTCCTCCCAAATGAAGTGTCCAAGTTCCCTGCATGTCATCTGCCAGGGAGAATTAAGATTCAAAACGCTAAGAGGAGGGTGAAAAATCCTTTTAGACAAGACGGTTGTGACGGGAGGTGGCAGTGGGGCCGCTCTGCTTACACTGGTAGTGCAAACCAGGTTCAGACACTGTGTGCAGAGTCCTGCGCTAACAGCCAGCCTGGGAGATGCTGGGAGGACAGCAGGCGGGTTCTGCCCTGCGGGGCTGCACCCCTGGCGGTTCGCACACACCGAAGGCAGAGACAGCACGGAAACAAAGCGTAACCAGCAGCACAGTTCTGCACTCTGCCTTCATGCCCTTGCCTAGGGCAGCCGGTGTCCGGCAGGTCGCAGCTCGGCACTTCATGTGTTGTCTCTAAAGCTGTTTTAGGTTAAATTATGACATTTCAGAGGGGAGAAAAAACCCCTGCTTGCTAGTTTGAAAAAGAACAGCTTCAAAACTTCTGAATATTGCAAAGATCTTAAACCTAAACAGTTCTCTCACAGCCACCTTCTTCTATGAGGGCGTATGGAGTTTCCTGGGGGGAGCTGCTCAGCGTTCTGATGTCCCTCGAGATTCCTCCTACTTCTTCCAAAAGCTTCCCAAGAAAAGCCCCGTTTCATACATACCCGCATTCAGCTCAGCCAAGCAGCATGTACGCAGTGAGGTTAGCAACAAGCGGAGCTTACACGCTTTGGGGACCTTCCCTTTAAAAAGCAAAATGCATGCACAGCGTGTGTAACTCCCTCGGCTTTTTTTTTTTAGACAACGGGATAAAGATATCTCTGAATGTCAGAAAAGCCAGCGGGCACAATACAGTAGATTGAATGGGGTATAGATTTAGAAATGTTATTTTTTCATTCCCGCAGAACAGAACTGCTGCTCCAGCTGGCAGCCCTGATACCTGCGCCTAAGTCACCTGCAAGCCACGTACGCGCTGCAAGTAATATACGGGCTTTTCACAAAAGCAAGAAAACCAAAGTGCTTGGAGTGTAATCGCAGCTGTGCTACGAGTGAGGCTTCTCTCTGTCCTACGACCCACCTTGACTGGGATTTCGAACTCAGGCTTTTCTGGCAGCTCTAGTAGAGGAGCTGCAGGTTTGCGAGCACTGACACATTACTCAGACAGCAGGAAGCAGTTTTGCCTCTGATGATTTAAAATGTAGACTATGGCAATAGAGAATCTTTATGCTGCAATAACGTTAAGACTACGCCCCAAAATTCACAGTTGTGCTGACCAAAGCGACTATCAAGTTCGTCCACAGGAGAAGGCAGGTGGCTGTTGACACTGAAATGTGCCAGGCTGCTGTCTCGGTGCTGTCATGAAGGCGAGAGCCCCGTGCACCACGGAGGTGGCGGTGCTTCTGCTGGTGCTCTGGTGCTGGTATGTACCTCGACGCTGCACTGGGTCTTAAACAGCTCGCCTGGCTTCCTCGGTGTGCCAGGCACGGGTTCGTATCAAAGCAATGACGGTAGATGTTAAGGGTCACATGAAGAAACGGGACACATTTGAGGGATGTTTTCAGGTTCGCAGATGCACAGAAATCAAATCATCGGGGCATCGCCTGCACATTTCACAGCCTGTAACCCTTTGGTGGGCGTGAGGAACTGGGCACTGAATTAACGTGAAAAAATGTCAAGGGCTTAAGCACGTTATGAAACTTTGATGTTAATGTGAATCGTTCATTCTTAGGTGACACCTGAACCTAAGACAGACTAAAAGCTGCTGCTTCTCCTCCTCTGAAGTCACACAGCTATTACTGTATATTATTTTTAGATGCTTTGCTTCAGAAACCCGGGGCAATTTCAGGTACTTATACACCCCATCAGAGTGGTGGACAGTGTCTCCATCCCCACAAAGCGACGCACAGAGACCGAGCCACTGGCTCAAGGTGACCCAGGAGGCCTGGGGCAGTGCTATGAACAGAAAAAAATGATGCACAGACTCTTGTGCCAGTGCTCTGGCTGGGACAGACAGTCCCGAAATCCACAGCTTATACCACATAGTTCATGTATGGCCATAATCTACATATATTTACATACAGAAAGGCACACAGAATGTATCCAGTATGTTAAACTGAAGCACCGGTCTGATCCTACTAAATGTAAAGAGTGGGACAACCACACTGAGTGGTTTTCTAAAAGCGAGTAATTAAAACGACGTTATCAGAACGGTTAACAAACTGCCCCGCCTCTTTCTCATGCCAGTGCAGAGATTTGTTTGTGAGCTGCTAAGCACGAGGGTGTCTCAGTACATCTGGGGTACCCAGCGCACCCTTAACTCCTCCACAGCTGAGGAAACAGCTTTGCACAACAGGCTGTAAGCCGCTCCACCGCTGGGGTCAGCTCAAGGTCTCTTCACGTGAGCTCACCCAGGAGCTCACCTTGGAGTTTATTTTTATGACCAGTGAGCTGCAGTCTCCTGGGTCGAAATGGCTTAATGCCTCACAATCCTTCTTGGACAACACCTGCTTCTTCTAACAGCCTGCAAGAATAGGGCTTGTTCGAGAAGGACACGGTCAAGGACACGATGCGATTGCCCACACAAGGCAGCGGTGCTCCGAGCTGGGAGGAAAGGATCTGAGCTGGACCTTCATTAACGCCTGTTAATGTCTAAGGGATGTGCTTGCGCCTGTCTGGACTTTATCTGGCTGTGCCACCTGGGCAGACACAGCTCTATTTACCCATTTGGGGAGATCTGTGGGCTGAGGGAGCAGGACAACTTCCTGGCGAGTGACCTCATTATTGGAGTGTGAAACAGGGCAAAAATCCCTTTCGAGGTAAATGGATTTGTATCACCGCAAGAGCAGTGTAAATGAGGACGGGACCGCCCACGTCTCGTCACGGGAGCTCAAGTTTTCCTCTGGATCACCGAAGGTAAAAGCTTCGACACTAAACCAATTTGCAAGGGAAGGTTTGACACAACCCCCTTCTTTTTCCCAGCGTGGGAAATGAAGCAAACGCGAGCACCGTCAGAGGTAAAGTGGAGGGGGACGTACTCTTGCCAGTCCGGCCTCCGGATTTAGTCAAATGTGAGATGCTGAGTTTGCTCCACTTCAGTCACAGTGAAGCTTGTTGTCTTGTCACTTGTTTTGTTACCTCGTTAAAATGTTAGGGTTGTTCTTTAGGGAAGAAATCAAGGTGAAAAATTACAGCTCTTAACTAGCAGCCCACACAACCCCCTCTCTCCTTTGCTCCCCACCTTTTGTGGTGAGACACAGGGTGATGAAAAGACGAGATGTGATGAAAATGCCCTGAAGACCTTTTCCCTCTGACTCTAACACAGTTTATCCAAATTAGCCGCTAACCTTTTCTCTTCCCTAACCCTTCCCTCCCCTCCCTGCCTCCCTCTCACCGAGTCCCACCTCTCTCAAGAGTTCATTATTTTGAACAGCCTGTGCTGACGCAAGCCAGCGGAGGTCAATTAAAGAAAAGACTGAGCAGCAAGACACTTCCCAGGGCGGCACCAGTTTAAGTTGTACCAGGGCAGGAATTTAATGGGAGCAAAGATTTCAGGTTATTGCGGGGATGTGAAGAAACAGCCACTCCTCCTCATTTTGGTTGTCGATATTACAGCTACGAGATTTTTAGTTTTGGAGCTGGACCTCCAGGAAAAACTAGCTATTGACAATGGGGGATAGGAAGGAGCAAACAGCTCTGGGGAATGAGGAGCATGATGAGATTTGAGAGTAGGGA